>NC_051228.1:31691158-31803658 GCF_015220715.1 Pygocentrus nattereri | reverse complement strand
TTGCACTGGGGCACTGAGGCTAACATGTAACAGAAATAATAGAAATAAAACCAGTTAACGATCTGAAAACTACATTCTTAAATTTTCACACAGTTGCAGTAAAAAATTGCTGAAGCTGCACTATATAATTTGGGGGGGTTTGGAGAGCTCTCTGGTGGAAACACATAATTGCATGCAACCTGCTGGAAGAACATTTTTTGGACCCCTTTTGGCCCCTTCCCCAATCTGATGCCTGCGAGCGTGTGATACGAGTAAAACTTCTGAGGGTGTAAGTGAATGATGTACTATTGTCATCACATCTTCATCAGTATTATGTTGATTCTGCATTTGAGGCCTAAACATTTATTTAGTCCCACAATGGGGAAATTTCACCTCCGCATTTAACCCATTTATGCAGTGAAACAGCAAATACGCATAGTGAACACACACACTAGGGGTCAGTGAGCACACTTGCTCAGAGCAGTGGGCTGCTCTATCCACATCACCCAAGGAGCAGTTGGGGTTTAGGTGCCTTGTTCAAGAGCACTTCAGTCACGTACTGTTGACTCAAGGGATCGGACCAACGACCTTCAGGTCACAGGGCTGGTTCCCTAACCTCCAGCCCATGACTGCCCCCTGTGAGCAGTATGAGCCTGAGCGTGTGCTGTTTATATGTAAAGATGTATGATGTGGTCTGAAAAACTCCAGTGAAATGATTCAAACTTTCAAAATTACTGTGACAGGCTTTACAGGGTGACTCACAGCAGTTTTAGCAAGTTTTTTCCTCCTGACTCATTTTTGCTACTTCTTTCAATTTGAACAAAACATGCAGCCTTATGTAATCGCAAATAGACTTGTTCATGTGGTTTCTGACACTGTGTGTCATCAGCAGAAGTATCCCATATACTTAAATACAATAGTAACAGCTTGTTTTTTGTCATTTTATGCCACTATTTGGCAGCACACTTTGATTCCTAACTGTAGTTAAACAACAGTACTCATGTACTGTACTGTATTTATGATCAGCTACTTTTACCCCATGCCCATACAAACTGCATGACGTTTTTGGCTCCAGCTCATCTAGTTTTTCTTCTGAAATCAAGGATATTGATAAAAAAAATATCCTACCTTAGCTGCAGTAACAGCCTCTACTCTTCTAGGAAAGCTTTACACTAGATGATGGAACATTGTTGTGAGGATTAGATTGCTTTAAGCTACAAAAGATCAGTGAGATCAGATCAGATAGTTAAAATAACTAATGATCTTCTTCTTGCCTCTGATCAAGGCTACGTATCCCTGTTAGTGCTACTTGACCTCAGCGCAGCTTTCGATACAGTAGACCACAATATTGTCCTAGAAAGGTTAGAAAACATGGTTGGAATCACAGGGACAGCCCTATCATGGTTCCAGTCTTACCTAACAGAATGTTATCAGTTCGTCAGTGTAAACAATTTATCTTCCAATTATTCAAAAGTAAGATTTGGAATTCTGCAAGGCTCTATTTTAGGACCATTATTGTTTACACTATACCTGTTACCGTTAGGCACAGTTATAAGTAACCATGGCATTAACTTTTATTGTTAAGCAGAAGATAAGCAACTGTACATATCAGCCAAGCCTGATGACAAATACAGATCAAAGAAATAAAGGACTGTGTAAAAGATGTGAAAGGCTGGATGTTATGGAACTTCCAGAGGTTCTCCTTCTGGGTCCAAAATTGGCAAGAAATAAACTACCAGATTTAATTTTAAACCTCGCCGACTTTCCAGTTACACCCGGCTCAGCAGCAAAAAATCTTGGCATCATAATTGATTCAGATTTATCATTCGATCAACACATAGGCAGCATCACTAGGACAGCTTTTCTACATATTCGCAACATTGCCAAGATAAGAAATGCGCTGTCCCTGCGTGATGCAGAAACATTAGTACGTGCCTTTATTACTTCCAGGCTAGACTACTGTAACGCACTACTGTCAGGATGTACGAGCAGGAATCTAAGCAAACTTCAACTAGTCCAAAAACGCCGCAGCCAGGGTCCTCACTAAAACTAGAAAATTTGATCATATCAGTCCAGTGCTATCATCACTTAATTTGCTGCCTGTTAAAATCCGTATTGATTATAAAATTCTTTTATTGACGTATAAAGCCCTACATGGGCTCACTCCTGAGTACTTACAAGACCTTATTTCCTATAACGAGCCATCACGACTACTCAGATCCCAGAGTGCTGGCTTACTAATAGTTCCTAGAATTCATAAGGCTGCAGCTGGGGGAAGAGCTTTTTCATATAAAGCCCCCAAACTCTGGAATGATCTTTCAGAAAATGTTTGCGACTCATACTCAGTCTCAATTTTTAAAACTAGGCTGAAAACTCACTTGTTCAGTTTAGCTTTTGGTAGGTAATGTTCTCCCTTAGATAAAGGCAGCAGATCCAGGGGTCCATGGACACGGGGAATTATAGTAAACTGAGACGCTGGTGCTGTCGTCCCGCTGCTCACACGCGGTCACTCAGGTTTGTGGACGGTGGAGTGGAGGGATGCCAAACTGTCTCAGAGTGCTGCCGTGTCTGTGTGTCCTTCTGGTTCTCTCCTTTTAGTTAAGCTGTCACAGTCAGATCTGCCGGAGTCGTTAGCCACACTCTGTAAATGTTTACATCCCCTGTTTTACGTACAAATAGACAGAATAAAACTAATTCCCTCTCCCTGCCTTTTTTCCGAGTATACAATCGCCCACATGGCCGGCCGGACAATGAAGGAAGATGGACTGTCAAGCCCTCCTGCTACCCACTTCAGACCAGCTGCCCATGCCCCAGCTACTGCCACCTTCCTTGGACTAGCTGCCCACCCTACACTGATGTCTCATAGACTCCTAGCTATTACTACTACTAATACTACTGCTATTGATATTAGTAGTATAATCACTTGTAGGTAGTTTGACCAGAGGAGGATGGGTCACCCCTGGTGAGCCTGGTTCCTCCCAAGGTTTCTTCCTCAGTTCTGAGGGAGTTTTTCCTTGCCACCGTTGCCCCTGGCTTGCCCACCAGGGGGTTTTTACATTCTTGTTAAAACTCTGTCTTTTCTGGAATTCTGTGAAGCTGCTTTGTGACAAAATCCATTGTAAAAAACGCTATACAAATAAATCTGATTTGATTTGATCAGGTCTTAAATCCCTCAATACCCATTGGACATTGTGACCCCTCAATACCCATTGGACATTGTGACCTATATATGCGGCTACTCCAGTGTCACATTCTATTGGCTATGCTTTTCTATGGAGATTACACAAACTGTACATGTGCATTTGAATGTCAGCAATGGGCGCATCTTAAAGTAGCTGATTTGGCCAAAATGAAAGCCTGTCTGGATACTGGATACTTAAAACGCATCCTGTTTCAAATCATGTTATTCCAAGTTTTACCTCTAGAGGGTGCAAGGCTCTCAGCTTTTCCACTAAGTTGAACAGGTAGGACAGTTCTTCTGCATATCCCTGTATAAAACATTAAAACCATCTCTGTGTATCTACAGTCATTCTGTACAGATATGTCCAGATCTGTTACTCTGCATAGTTTGTAGCCCCTTTCATTCTATTCATCAGTGGTCAGGACCCTCACAGGACCACCACAGAGCAGGTATTATTTGAATAGCGGATTATTCTCAGCACTCAGTGACACCGATGTGATGGTAGTGTGTTAGTGTGTGTTGCGCTGGTATGAGTGGATCAGACTCAGCAGTGCTGCTGTAGTTTTTACATGCTGTGTCCACTCACTGTCCATTCTATTAGACACTCCTCTTTTTTTGGTTCAGATAATGCTCTTATTGTCAGAGATGATAGCTCATCTGTTGCTACACAGTTCGTGTTGGTCATCCTTTAGTCCTGCATCAGTGGTCACAGGATTCTGCCCATAGGACGTTGGCTGCATATTTTTGGTTGGTGGATTATTCTCAGTTCAGCGGTGACACTGGGGTGTTTAAGAACTCCAGCAACACTTCTGTGTCTGATCCAAGTGAAATTTGGGTTTTTAGACCAGGAATATACCAGTCTGATGGTTTATCTTGAAAGAGGGAGGAACCTTTGAAAAATGACAATTGCTATTAGGATATAATAAAATTTTACTAGGTCTAGACATCAATCCTGATTCCACTACATCTCCTCCCTTCTATCCAGGTTATTGTTTCTCAAGTGTATTTTTAGTCTTTGACAAGTATATGTGAACACCAGTGTGGATGCATGTATGTCTGTATGTATACACCTGACTTACTGTGGCCTGACTGTGAAGTTGTGAATCTTTAAGTGATCCTTTAATAAATAATAAGATCCAAAAACAATTTTTGGGCGTCATTTTAATTTTTTTCACTAGCCGGTGATTTCAGAAGCCAGATAGGTAGCATTACTACTAGGAAGTCAAATGTTATTGCAGTCATATAGTCACAAAATCTGTCTTTATATAATCACTACAGCGGAGAGAATGAATAACTTCTATCCGTTCATCAGAAACAACTCAATGAGGACAAGCAGCTAAATGCTAGCTACCTGGCTAACTGGATAGCTCAATTGAGCAGCAGCACATGAGCCTAAAGTCACCATGGCCAATGCCAAAAGTTCACTACAGGGGTATGAAGACCCCCAGCATTGGGCTTTGTAGCAGTGGAACTCCATTCTTTGGATTTTGGGTGCATTGGAGTGACATTTGTGGTCCAGAACTGATCATCCAACATCAGTAAGATGAGATCTAATGCTCTTATGGCATTCAATGCATTCAAATTCAAAGTTTCGTCTTGAAAATTCTGAATAAAGTTACTTAATATTTACCCACTAAATAAACACAAACATACAATCTTTAACAGAAACACCATCAGTGCTTGTTTATTAACTATTTTAAAATCAGTGTATGTAAACTCACGCAGTAAACCTGCTCATTAGAATCTAAATAGGAACTCAACAGATTACTTCTTTACTGATACCAAAGGTCCTGCTGATAAATTGATAAATCAAGATGATGAGGCAGTTATTTATCTCAGCGATACTGAGCTCTTTAGAGAGATGAGTTTACTGATCTATGTTGTACTGATCTATGCATCTATGTTGTACTGGACTGTTAACTGAAAATCACATAGCTAACCACTTTACAGTCAAATTTGCGAGATTTTGTTATTGGGCTATGGCAAATCGTTTGCTGAATTCATTATACAGCTGGCGGTCCTGCTCAGGTAATTGTGAGAAGAGCAGTGGTGAAAAATGATGGTGAAAAACTGAAATTTTAGGACTTCATTCAAATAATAACAGATCTGTCATGAAACATATTAGCAGAACAATTGTACGAAGTAAACCACCAACCAGTACCAGCGAATAACAGTCATCAAGATGTGTTCTAAATCTATTCAGAACATACATTACAGTTTGTATTTAGAACTGTGCAATCTATTTCAGCCACCACGACTTCTTAAAGCACTCTTTGAACTCGGTGGATAATCGCATTTAAATTCTGAAGTGTTGTCATTTTTAATTATTAGTCTTAATTCATTGAAGTGTCCAACCATGAAAAAGAGAAAGAGGAGCCAGGAGAAATGGCAGAACATATTAATAAACAGAGAACGGGAAGAGGAGGAGTGAGGCAGCAACGCACTGTAAAAGTACAACAGAGGGAGGGCAACAAGTAGGGAGGAGAGAGAGAGAGAGAGAGAGAGAGAGAGAGAGAGAGAGAGAGAGGGTGAAAGTTCCACCCTCAGAGAGAGTCGAGCACAGCAGCTGTTCAGGACAGACCCACCGCAGAGGAGCCAATGGCGAAACACATGGACGGGGTGAGGACGCTGATGAAGGAGGGATGAATGCATCTGGAGCAGAAAGCAGGCTCTAGGCTTTGAGGTCCAATCAGAAAGGGCACAGGCCAGGCTACAGCTATGAAAGTGTGAAGTGTTAGATGGACATTCAAAAAGAGGAACATCAGGGAAAAGATCAGGAACTGAACATAAACAGAGAGCAAGAGCATGTTACAGTATTACAATAGCAGTACCTGAAAGAGAAGTAGAGAGAGAAAGGAGAAGAGTAGAGAGAGCCACAAAGTGAATGTGGGGAGACAGAGTGAGAGAGGGAGAGAAGAGAAAGACAGAGAGAGAGGCAGGGAATGAGAGAGACAGACAGAGAGAGAGAGAAAGAGAGAGAGAGAGAGAGAGACAGACAGAGAGAGAGAGAGAGAGAGAGAGAGAGAGAGACACACCAAAAAAGGGCTTGAGCCAGTGCAGGAATCACTTGCTTGCTTGACAAACGCACAGACGTGTGGTGAGAAGAATAAGGCAACAACAGAGAGACAGACAGAGAGAGAGACAGAGAGAGAGAGAGAGAGAGAGAGAGAGAGAGAGAAACACCATGATTGATTTGCGAGGGGCATTAAAGCCTTGAGTGCCTGTGACACTCAGTCCTTGATACGTTTGCTGAAGTGCTTTTTTAAGTTTAGGGTACAGATTTATGGTCAGAGTGAACAGGCAGTGTTCTTTACGGGGTATGGAGCAGAGCTGGGGCTGAGCACAGCTCTTTAGCTGTGCTGTATCACTATGTCGTCGGGCCCTGGGCCCCGAGAGGTCCCGGTCCCACGGGAGAAAATGCTGAAGGAGCCTGGAGGGACAGTTGAAAGCGAGGCATCAGGCCCTGTGGGCCTACAGACGCTGCTGGACCTGCTGGTGGGAGTCTACCAAGAATTCCAGTTGTCCAGCCCAACCAGAGACAAATACATCGGCCGCTTCCTGCAGTGGGGTCAGTGCCACTCATTCACACTTCATAGTCCTTCTGTCTACCATTGTAAAGCTGGGAATCACTGTTTTCATTACTATGAAAACAACTTCACAGGTTTTACATAATTTGTAGGAGGACAAAAAGAAATGCTGTTAGCTGATAGTAAGGATAATAAGGTAGCTGATTGTAAAATGACTGTGAAATCTGTATAGAAATCAGGAATTAAATTATAGTTTGTTTTAAATGCATTTATAAAACAAGGCTGAACTGTGACTATAGTAAAGCTAGGCCTAGAGCTTCAGACCATAAATGTCAAAACTCTCAATAAAACTCAAACACTAGCACCTCTACAGAATTCTAGCAATATGTTAGTGCTAAACTAAAAGCGATTTACATTAATATTTTTTGCTGTTTTAGGTTAATTGTAGACATTCAAACTTCAAAAAAAGCATATTCATATATATTTTTCATTAGAGCAGTTTTACAGTGAATTCTTCAGCAAAAAGCCCTGATATCCAGCTGCTGAATTTTTAACAATTGGCTGAAACACGCTAGTGATGCTACCACTCATACTCATAGCCGGTGACTTATCTAGCACGCACTGAGTAATGTTTTTTATTCACAAAATTGGTTTTACCTACTGGAAATTAAAACATTATTGGTTAGTTCCACTGTCAGTTCCTAATTACATTAGCAGTTAATCTGACGCATTAGGCCTTCTGTTCAGCTCCTGAAGTCCTAGACAATAGAATACCATTCTTGGCTATATTTGCTTGGATAGCATAAAGAAAAAAATCCTAATTAGATCATTTTCTGCTGGGTGTGTCAAGAATTTAAACTTAGCAATTAAATAGTATTATTACTATAATATATACAGAGTTTAAATGCAATGCATATGATGATTGAAAAAAAAGGACAAAAAAAATCACAGCTATCATTTTTTCACAGAAATAATAAGGCTTTCTCTAGAGACCTAATTATTTCTCTGAAGGTTTAATGTTTTAAATAAACTGTAAGAAACTAAGTTTTAAGTGATGCCTAATATTTTATATATTATATACTATATATATATATATATATATATATATATATATATATTATATTATATTATATATATATATATATATATATATATATATATATATAATATATTACTATAATTTTTCATTTAAAAGGCCCATACATCTACATTTTTCCACTTATTTTTGATTATTTTTCATGTATGGACTGTGAGGAGCAAATGATATGTCTAGAAATTTTAAACCTGTTTACATATTACAACACACTCTTTTCTTAAAAAAGAAAGACGAAAATTCAAGTTTCCAAGATTTGGGCCTTTTAACAACCTTTTGTTGTTCCCAGAAAACAAATAAACACTATTTAAAAACACCTTTTTGGTGTCCAATTGATGTATATAATGTAACAAATGTCATTGATATGACAAGTGACTCCAAACTTTGCACGGTAGTATGTGCGTGTGTGTGTGTGTGTTTAGTTGCTTGGTAACTGAGCATGGAGCTCCGGCAGGATATAGCTGGGAGGTGAATATGAGCACAAGGTTGTGAAAGAGAACGCTATTCTGAGGTCATGTGGTCATGCGGGTGTGAATGTGCGCCAAAGTCACCATGTGTCTCCAACTCCAGAGCTGGGGGGCATCACAAGACTCTCTCTTTGGGTTTCTGTGTGTGTGTGTGTGTGTTTGTGTGTGTGTGTGTGTATGTGTTTGAGTGATGAACTGACTAGATCAAAGCAAAGCAAAGATACAAGAGGATCAACTACCATCCCTTTATGACAAACTTAGCTGACCCTGACACATCCGTGTCACACACACACACACACACACACACACACACACACACACACACACACACACACACACTGACACACACACATATATACTTGGGGCAGGCTGTGTTGACATTGGTCTGGTCACTCTGTACATGGAGGTCTGCCAGCCATCACTGCATGAGGGAGAAGACATGGCACAAATGGACTCTTCTACTGCTTATTATTAACTACTGCTGTATCCTAAATAGGAGTGCCATGTACACTGTATTGTGCAAAGGACAGAAAATATCTTTCATTTATTTCATTTTTAGGTATTATGTTTTTTCAATATCCGGAAATCATGAACTTACGCTGGAGCCACACTGATTAAATATAATATCTCATCTTTAGTGTTTAAAGCATCTGCACTTTGCCTTTATTATAGCTTCTATTCTTTTCAGGAGACTTTCACGTTTTTCAAGTAAATCTGGAGGGATATTTTTCCAATCCTCTAATGTTCAGCATTAGAATTACATACTTCTTGCAACGACACACACAAAACATAATAATATTAATTTAAAATAATTACATACACATTCAATTATATTGAGGTGTGGACTCACTGGGTTGGTCAGTCCATTGTTTTGAGAACACCAGCAGCAAGTCTTCTTTTTAGTCTATTTCACAGTAAGAACTTCTTGACAGCTACACATCCTTTCAGACTCACAGCGCTAAGTTGTCCTCTCTCAGTGGAAGGATGGACAGAAACACCTGTGGATTTTTCAGATCTGAAGAAAGAGGAGTTTGAGTTTCTCCTGTTCTGTTTATCTGATGGTGATAGTTTTCATGGTCTACCAGGTCTTCCATGGCTGTTAGGAGTTCCATTTTCTCTGTATATTTTAATTCTGTTTAGAACTCCAGGTTTGGAAACACCTCTTATTATTATTTTCCTTTGACTTTCTTAATCCTTTTACAAGTGAATTTTCTCTTCCAAGATATCTCCTGCAAAATAACTTAACCCTCTACTGCACAAACACATTTTCCTCACTTTACGCAAACATTATACATATTTAACAACAATGACAGGGTAATTAATAAAGGGATGAGTTTGAGTGAGTCAATAAAAAGCATGTACTTGGTCATAATCCCTCTTAGTGAACATTCAGTATTAGTTTTCTGTTATGAGAATTTGCAGAAGTATGTTTGTTGAAGCAACATTGTAGGACACTGGAATGGATTCGGTCAGTCACAAGCCAGATCTCACCACTTCAGGGAACACAGCTTTATATCAGTTCTTCTCATTGTTCCATTCATAATTAAATTCAATGAAATTAAATAAATGAAGGGTGTATATATAGCCAGAAACCACTGACATAGACAAGGACTACTGCAAGCTGCAAGCTATCATCTCCACCAGTAAGGGGACATAATGTTGAAAATGTCCAAACAGATGGACAGTCTGTGGTTTGTATAACTGTGAAGTTGCTGTCTGAACAAAACCTTGTATCTCCAAAAAAGTAACTTTAATGGAGAAGTAAAAAAAAGTCTTGATTTGAAATGTTTACACTTCCTCTACAGAGAACACATTTCTTCACATTTTCTTGCACAATTATTTAATGAATTTAACATATTTGGGAAAAAACACAAAATGTGGCCTTATATTTTCTGCAATATTTTGTAACATGATAAACTCAGCAAATAAATAGAAATTGTGCTCTAAAATTAGCAGAATAATACCATATTCAAGTTTTCTCCCTGTGGTAAATAAAAAACACACAATTTGATTCATAATATTTGGATATGAATGTATCTATGTAATAATGTGGTCATATATATATATATATATATATATATATATATATATATATATATATATATATTATGTACTATATACTGTACTGCTATTCTGCTGCATTACTGGATGCTTGTCTTGAGACACTCCACAGTATTGGTGTGTATGTGTGAGTGTCTGAGTGCACACACAATGCCAGAACAGCTGAATCTCTGGGTATTCAACAGGTGCTGGAACACCAGCAGCCACTGACATACTGGACAGAGCAAAGCCAGTGGAGCAAAGCCACGAGATATTTTTGAATAAGTCACAATAAAATCCCCCACACAGTCAGCTGCCAGCAGATCATCAGAGGCCAATGAAAACCTGTGTGTATATTTTTGAGAGAGTGATAGAGAGAGCGAGTGAGAGTGAGAGAGACATACAGATTCATTGGCATTGTCGGTGTTGCAGCGATATTTCCATTTATGTGGCTGGCAGGCTGTTTGGCTCTGGTCCATGAGGGGGAAGTGGTAAACAGGAGGAAGGGAGTGGTGGAGAGATCCACACTAAACTTTCCACAGGCACACATTTGGGCTACATCAGACACCCCTGCATGGAAGCAGAAAGGCTGTGGTTGAGAGGCTTGCTGTCAGTTCAGTTCAGTGAGTTTGGTAAAGTGGTCAGAGAGTGGGAGAGGCTGAAAGGTGCGAGTGTGTTTTGTGGAGAGGGGTGGGGCTCAGTAGAGCTACAGCAGGATGTTCACTTGCACAGGAACATAGCATTTCCTGAGTGCTTAACCTTTATTGAACCAGTTTATTTACAGGGTAAAGACAACATGCAGAGAGAAGGGTGAGATATATATATATATATATATATATGTACAGACAGTGTCAGGTATATATATCTAGCGCAAGACCCCCCACTCTAATCTCACTGATGCACAGTGAATGGTCCACCATTCAAATAATATCTGGTCCTGTGGTGGTCCCTGGATTACAATATGTATACTTACAAAGTATTACAGACTTAGATATTGTGTGTATGTGTGTGTGTGTATGTGTGTGTCTGTGTGTGTATACTTAAAACTGCATACCAGAGTTTATTGCAAAAGAATGGGTCCCATAAAATTTGCACTCTTACAGTGAGTGCACAAGCTGGCGCTGGTTCATTCGTTGGCCAGAAAATGAATTTTTGCCATGCTTTTAGGCAGATTTGGAAAAGTATTCATGATTTCTGCAGTACAGCCCCATCTGCTGGATAAAAACTCAGTCTTCTGCATTAATTCTAAGTTAATTCAAAGTAAAATTTGTTTAGGAACCTCATTATCAGAACAACATGACCTCGGTTTCTCCAAAACCATCACAGCATAACGATCCCTCTTACATGGAAGCACAAGTGTCACTTAAGATGCTAAAACCTCTTTAATAGTACTCAGTTCAAAGACCCACAAAGAGCAGAGGTATACAAAGTAGCCTAAAAAAATACTCTCAAGTAAAGACATTATTGTTCCAATGCAACAGTAACTCAAGTAGTAAAAGAATCAAAAAGTATAAGTATAAATGTCTGCCAAAAATAGCTTGAGTAGGAGCGCAAGAAAGAGTTCACAATAGGGCTGCAGAGGAACTTTGGATCAACACAGATACTGAAGTTGATGTGTTCTTCTACTCTTTTTGAGTGACTAAACAGAAAACATGTTCTCTTTCTGAGTACAACTACATATATTATCATTTTAAAATACTGACGTACAAATCCCAATCAATGCCTCATGAACATGGATCAGAACAAATGTAGCTAGTTATAACCTATCTCAGATAATCAGCAAGTCTTAGCAGAAGTACTTTAGATGGAACATGACACAGCAATATCACACCTCTTACATAACTAAAATGTGCCTTTATTTCCAGAGCAAATATGTTAAATAAGGTTTAAAAATGCTTGTGTAGAGTAGAGAAAGTATCCACAGGTAGTGGCCTTTGGCTTTATAAGGATAAACCAGGAAATAAAGTCCAATTAGCATTTTTAATTATAATATGAGAGAGACTTGGTGTGAAGTGAACTTTTGCAATTCATCCAACATCCAACTTTGTGTCTAAGCAGAAATATGCTGGTCAACCAGCTAAATCCATCTACCAGCTTAACCAGCTGGTTGACTAGTAAAGGATAAGTTTTGTTCAGTCCAGATGGATCTCTAGCTTGTCAACCACCTTAATCAAATCAAAGACCAGCAAGACATGGGTTCAGTAGAAAGGGTTTAGTAGACATCTCAATAAAGCCATACATTGTGCTCAGATCTGCAAAGATACCAACATGAAATTTAGTCTGCAACTGACCCGTCATCTCTCTATTGTTCCTCCTCCTTTTCATATCTCCTGTCTAGTGTTTCTGCTTAGGAGTTTTAAGATAAACACCATTACGTCTCCAGAGCCATCAAAGATCAACATTTCAGCAATAACATTTTCCTCTGGGCAGTTTATTCATCACCAGTTAGCACTGTGCAAATTGCATTCCTAAATCATCACGTGCCAGACTGGATTATGTGGTTTCTGACATGCTGCATGAAATAATTTCATCTAAAAAAACGGACAAAAGTACAGACACATTTTCTAGATGGCTCCTAACACTGAATGTCCTGGCTGATCGACTACATGTGAGGTGAGGGGAAAACTTGGCTTTTTGGTAAACTATTTCTTTAAACAGGAATTCCACTGATTTTTAACATTTTCTGCTTAATTCTGCAAATAAAGGTATTCAGAGTAGTTTGGTTCACTGTAGAGAAACTTACAGACTCAAATTTCTCTATTGTGGTGGTGATGGGAACCAGGGGCTGCAATGTCTACAACACAAATATATAGCCATTTTATTTACTATCCAAAGGCAACAATGAACTTACACATGTCTTCTGAGCTTTTTATGTAATGTTGATGATGGTAAAATAACGGAAATAAATAAATAAATAAATAAAACATTTACTTTGAGCAGTGCTTTGCGTTGCAGTGTATTGAAGGTACCACTCTGCCATAAATTTCCTTAAAAATACTTCTTAGGCCAAAATCCTATCTAAACAGGACCATAAAACAATGCGTTAGACATAAGGCAGTCAGGCAGTATAATATTATAATATGTAACCATTTCGTGTAATAACGTTTTTGTGAGGGAGCTTCAAAGACATGAAACTCTTCATATGTCTGGTTCCTATCATCACTACTCTGAACAATTCTGGCTTTGTAAGCTTCTCTCGAACCCCTTTCAATGGTTTTTAAACTTTTATTAGCAAAAAAATTTTAAATTGGTGGAATTCATCTTTAATTATCAAGTCAGTGCTGAAATAAAGTTTTTTCACTTTTCTGCACACCTCTGACTGTGGTAGTGATTCAACAAGCACTCCTCAAAGCTTTCCATCTCTCTCTCTCTCTCTCTCTCTCTCTCTCTTCCTCCTAAATCCTTCTCACTGTCTCCTCACTGCTTTCCTGCTCCAGTTACTGTTTTGGGATGCGCCTGTACGTTCGAGATGTGGAGAAACACTTCTGGAAACTTCTTTCCACTAAAACAGTTTACACTGTTGCCTCGCTCTCACTCACATTCCTCCCGTGGATGTGTGTCTGTGTGTGCGTATGAGTCTGCGACCCAAGGCACTGGAAAAACTTGCCTTAAAAAAGTCTTAAGCAGTGGCGAGCTATTCTTAGCATCATCTGTTCTATTTCTGAGCAGTTTGCTCTTAAAGGGGAATAGATCTGTCTCTTATGAACATGGATGCTTCTGTCTCTATGGAAGGGGAATGGGCTCGTGTCCTAAAGAGGAATGGGCCTATTTATCTTCAAGGTGCAAAGGAAAGCATTTACTTGTAGGCCTTGCCAAAGGAAGAACCTCCAAGGCATGATGCATCAGATAAAACCCATTCATTTTGGGTCATGCTCAGTGACGGGATTAGTGTTGCACAATGAGTTTTTCCAGCACTGCAATAATAAATAGTTCTGTACTCTTTCAATAGTTCTTTATTTAAATAGGGTAACACTGTGTTGATTAAGAGACACTTTTTAATCCCACAAACGGGGAAATTTCACCTCCGCATTTAACCCATCCGTGAAGTGAAACAACACATGTGAGCACACTTGCCAGGAGTGGTGGGCAGCCCTATCCACAGCACCCGGGGAACAATTGGGGGTTAGGTGTCTTGCTCAAGGACACCTCAGTCGTGGACTGTCGGCGCTGGAGATTGAACCGACAATTGTCCGGTCACAGGGCCAGTTCCCTAACCTCCAGCCCACGACTGCCCAATGTTGATGCTGATGATGATGATAAAAAAAAAGATTGCATTTGAATATCAGAGATATTTGAAACATGTCTTGAAAATATGAAATGGCCCAAAATATGAAAAACTGACTTTTCCATAAATGAAAGAGTTTAATTTAGTGTGTAAACATCAGGTCCATCTATGAAAACTAACCCACTAACTAACCCACTAACCCAATTAATTTTCCTTATTAAATTCTCTATGTTTGTTATTTCATAAAAATAAAGTCTAGAGTACATCACCGTTATTGGAAGAAAACCTCATATCCAAAATGGTAACTTTATAGAAGGAAAAAAACGTCTTTACTTTTAATGTAAGTCTATGGAACCAGACTTTTCTCAAGTCATTTTGGGTCATTTCTGTTAGTCTCATAATCATGAAATTTACATACACTGTAAAGAGCATCAGGAATTTTCAAATTATGTCAAAAACTGAAAAGCCACAAAATTGGAGATATAGCCCCACCCTTTGACATGCTTTTTGCACAATAGAGGGCAGCCAATCACACAACAGAGGTCATTTACATAAATCAGCTTTAAAAGCACAAAAAAAGTCTGTTGAATTCTAATGGATAAAGCGAGGCTGGAAAATGATCATGTAAAAAAAATTATCATAATCGTTGACACAAAACCACGCTTGTGTTATGATAAAAAGCAAGCAAAAAAATTAAATACTGAACCTTTAATATTTAACTTGTAAAAACACCAAAGTGATTCAGCAGTTCTGTAATTGTGGAATGTTTCAGCCTTAAATGTACTATTCCTGGTTCCTTTCCACAAGTGCCACTTCAACTAGCACATTTAGAGGGCTGACAAAGGAGAGTTTACACAAATGTCATAGTTGGGAACTGAACCCAGCACAGTGTATTAGTGCCATTAACCTGTCTCCAGAAAGCAGCTTACTGGCTGTTTGAAATCTTGATTCCTTGTTTTCAGCTGGCCAACAGGTTTAATTTCATTATGTATTCACAAACTAAATCAAACGCCAATAGTTCTGCTATTTCTGCATGAAACAGTTAGATCTAGTAATGGATCCAATCGTTTTGTCTCTTGACTATTATAAGTGGGGCCGGAAGGGTGGGATAAAAGTTCCACACTGAACTAAAATTGAATCACTATGCATGTGGCCAAATTACATGGCCCCTGATTCAGAGTAACAGGTTATAAGAAACCCAAACTGTGGTTGATCAGTCAAAGCATGTCAAGGCTAATGCAGCTGAGAAGTAATAAAAGCTAATACACTAGCAATTTGCACTGTGTGCATAATTAAATCATCCTGTCGTTCATACATAGGCATTCTGGCGTAAAACTATATTCATAATTAAGACGGTTCTTCAAGGATTCTTAAGTAAGAAAAATGTTCTATATAAAAGCTTGAACATTCAAAGAATCCTTTGTGTGATTAGGATGCAGTCTTGTAACAGTAGCAGAATCCTATTTGGTGCTATGTAGAACCCTTTTCAAAAAGGTTCAGACCGCTTGTTAAATTGTGGCTAAAGAGCTTTCGAGTTCACAGTGCACAATGATGGTGAGGCATACGCTTCTATCAGCTGTTAGCTAGTTAACAGCTCCACTGTAAAACTAAAGAAGACACTAGCCCAATCCCATTTCTTATTGTTACCCTTACTCCTTGTTTTAGAGTGTCATTCTGCCCAATGGAACCGAGTTACAAGGGGTGGTGGTTGAAATCTTCCCTACAAATTGGACCCTCAAATAAAACAGAACATTACTTCATTACATTACTTCATTATTTTACGCACCTAAGATTTTCACTCACTTACCACCTGTGTTTGATTTGATTTGATTTGATTTGATTTGCTCTGTAGGCGATCCTGCCAGTCTGCCATGATAGCAGAGGAGGGTAAAGTTCAACAACATAGCTGCTGGGCTTAAGTACATATGGGGAATCATATGCCTTCAGAGAGGGGAGGGGGCAATTATTTATTATTGCCCACCCCTAATTCTATGGTGATATGAATCTGAAGTTAGTTATTCACCAGCTTCTTGTTTGAATTTTCTGTTCCACCTTAAATGGTACAGCAGTTTTGAATAGCAACTTTTTATGCTTGTTATGAAGAAAATGACCATAATACATCAAAACGACTTTATTCTAAGATAATACGGTGGTTTTTCTAATGTTGCTTGCGCAGGTATCTTGCTGGTTTTTCTTTTTTTTCTCATAACACTCTGTTTGGAGAGTGCCTCTGAAAAACATATAGCTCTAACACTTCACCATAACCCACTATGTCAACAAAAAATGGTGCACTGTACCCCTAAGTGTAAATGTGCAAAAAGGAGGGGTAGGGGCTCAGTGGTGGGGCCAGGGGTGAAATGGGATTGGGCCTAAACATGTTTTGATGGCTGATTACTTTTTGGGTACAGGTAAAATTGTTGCCCAACTATCACTTTAACAAGTACAATATTCTCCCACCTTCCACTTCACCAGCCCTCACTGCTGTATCCAACAAACTGACATTAGCACACTTACTGAAATCCAACCACTACTGACATTGCACCTCTCTTACCCGTTCACAGCCGAGCCCCTGGTGAGACAGGTGAGAAAGACTCGCATTAAAAGGGATGATTTCAACATCTTGAAGGTGATTGGCCGGGGCACATTCAGTGAGGTAAGCAGCTGGGGCCTGTATCTGTTTTAATGTAATATGGAGTGTATGTATAGCCTATACAGAGAAATATATACACTTATAAAAGAGTTTCTTTGTCATGTTCACATTACAATGCTAAGTCATCAACACACATAATGTGTTTGCAGGTTGCAGTGGCCAGAATGCGCAACAATCAGAGAGTCTATGCTCTGAAGATCATGAACAAATGGGACTTGCTGAAGCGAGGAGAGGTAAACCACTGCACACACTCCTTAATCCTACCACAAGGCTTCAGTTGTTCCTACCATAGTGTATAGTATATCTCTCTCTTAAAATCTTTCTCACTACATTCCTCTTTCTTGTTTTCTCTCTTCCTGTGCTCGTTCAGACAGCATGCTATCAGGAAGAGAGAGAGGTTTTGCTAAAAGGAGATCGGCGCTGGATCACCGAGCTGCACTATGCCTTCCAGGATGATAATTATCTTGTATGTTTGATCAGAAATGAAGGTTTATACTTATAGCAAAGCAATAGTTTGGCAGAAAATCAACAGTATATGACATACTACGGTCTTTGCAGAGCTAACCAACATAAAAACCAGCATGAAACCTGCATAGACCAGCATAGCTGGTCAGCAAAATCAGCATGTGTTGTGACCATGACCATGCTGATTGACCAGCTGAACCAACACCAGACTGGCAAATCCCAGCTTAAACCAGTTGAGAATGGCATGGAATTCATGCAGCTCTAAGCTGATTTTTCAGCAGGTGTCTTTTTGTCTCTACTTTTGTCCATTTTTGTCATACAATGTCAGAAACTACAAACAAGTCCAATTGAGATTACTGGACAACACTTTGTGGTTTTGAGGCAGGTTTTCACAATGCAGCCATTCTTGCTGCCACTCCACAAACATGTCAATGTGGAATCCAGCATAAATGCTAGTACTGTTAGCTTTCCAGCTAGCTTATGTGACCTTAGCAAACTCTTACAAAGTAATAGTTCTAAAAGTAGTAATTGGCCCATCAACATACCATTCTAGTTTACACTCTGGTGCACTTTTGTGATGTTGTTTTCTCCTGGAAGAGTAAAGATACAAATGAAACCTTGTTTCTATCACCTAGTGTTTGTGACTAATTCAGCCCAAAGTGGCAGTAGTGCAAAAGTTACTGTTAGCCCCATAGAAAGGATTTAATTATCATAGCATGAATGACTAGTAACAGTTGTATAAAAGTCAAGTAAATTAATGCAAAATACCATAAATTTAACACAATTCCATGTTGTTTTTCAACATAATTACCTAAAAATGTCATCAAAGTCAACATATGTTGTGACCATGACCAGGTAAACCAGAACCAGAACCCCCCATCCACCCCTTGCCGAACCCCCCCAACCCCCCACCCACCCCATCGGGCGGGAGGCAGGAAACACCCAGGACGGGTCACCAGTCCATCACAGGGCAGAACCAGACCAGCATAATGATATTAAAACAGCTTAAATTAGCACAAGCCAGCTAAGAACAGCATGGAATACAACAGGAATCTTGAAGCCTTTTGTCTGTACTTGTGTCCATTTTTGTCATACAATGTCAGAAACCACAAGCAAGGCTATTTAAGATAATTGAACACGTTAACGTGGCTTTGAGGGAGGTTTTCACAATGTGAAATAATCTTCTATTACTTGTTATCTACATTAGCCTTCAAACCTCAGTGCAACACTAAAGAACTAAACCTCAGACACCAAACATGTCTTGGCTGACTGAGGGGAAAGTTATTCCTTTAACATAGTGGCAGCCATCACCCACTAAACCGTATCTGCACATTACACACACAACATTTCATTCAATAAAAATAAACGAGCAAATTACACTATAATAGGTCATTTATCGCTTTCATGAGAATTAATTTAATCTTTGTGTGTCTCTTTCGGTGCCTCAGTATTTAGCAATGGATTACTATGTCGGCGGAGATCTGCTGACATTGCTCAGTAAGTTTGGTGACCGTATTTCAGAGGACATGGCTCAGTTTTACTTAGCTGAGATGGTGATGGCCATCGACTCTGTCCACAGACTGGGCTACGTGCACAGGTGTGTATGTGTGGTAAACATATTGTTGTGTATGTGTGTGCAAATGTATGATAAAATAATTTGTGCTTTTCCCTGTAGAGACATAAAGCCTGATAACATCCTGCTGACACTGGATGGTCATGTACGCCTGGGGGATTTTGGCTCCTGTTTGCAGCTTCAGGATGATGGTTTGGTGAGGTCACAATACTTTACCCAGCAAGCATGCTTTACAACAAGCAACTGCCCACTGGCTTCTAAAGGGTGCTTTTCCACTGCACACTCAAAAACAAGGACTGACCCAAACAACCAATGAAACCTACTTAATTGTCTTTTTAATAATTTTGGAATGAATGCAGTGTATTAGCTTTGATGCAGTGAAAGGTGGAAGCTGCATTTCAGTTGGAAACTGGATAACATAATTTATTTTAAGCATGCAGGGTCATTGCAGAAAAACTACGTTGCATGCATGTATTATTGGCTCATTCTTTCCTTGGTTGGGCCATAGCCAGACATGTTGGCCTTCTAGAGATGGAGTTATTTGTAACAGATTGAGGGACAAGTTGTAACGGTTGTTAAAAAGGCTGGTAAATAATTGTGCACAACTTATCCACAATTAAAACACAGTCATTTCAATGCAATTCTGTGTTCTTTGAGTCAGACAAGTTTTACAGCCTAAGTACATGAAAATATGTTCATCAAAATAAGTAAACATGTCCAAATCTAACATTTATTCTAACATCTTGCTATCAAAATCCACAGATGACATTGCTATGGGGATATGGGAACATGACTAAAAGCATGTCCTAGAACCTGTTCAAGTACATGAAAGTACATAGAAGGTGCACAGCTAAATTTTGGTGGGCAATGTGTGATTGTCATCATAGTACATCAAGTGTGTTTGTGTGTGTGTGTGTGTGTGTGTGTGTGTGTGTGTGTGTGTGTGTGTGTGTGTGTGTGTGTGAGTGCAGGTCCACTCCTCACTGGCTGTGGGCACTCCAGATTACCTGTCTCCAGAGATCCTGCGGGCTGTAGAGGGAGGAGGGGGCTATGGGACAGAGTGTGACTGGTGGGCTCTCGGTGTGTGTGCGTATGAGATGTTGCTGGGGACCACACCTTTCTATGCAGAGTCTCTGTCTGAAACATACGCCAAAATAATCCACTTCCAAGTGAGTAAGACCAAGAGAGAGAATGCAGTAATATTGATATATTAGCTGCTTAAACCTTGACCTAGACTTTTTCATCATCATCATCATCATCGTTGTCATCATCTTTAACCGCTTAGCCCAGAAATTTATTTTTGGATAACCCAATCGATAAGATGTAAACAAAGTCATCCAGAGTGTTCCGATGTGAAGTGGTTCATTATAGAGAAACATACAGAGTCAGAATTGTTCTCTGTGGTGATAGGAACCAGACGTCTGAAATGTTTAATGCCTCTAAAAGCTCCCTCAAAGAAAGTTCTTACATGGAGTGGTTATAAATATGTTGCCTGATGAATAGGTGTTTTCCAATATTTATGAGAGTAGCTTTTGGCCTAAAACTTATTTTTAAAAAATACGTTCATGGTGAAAACTTTCTCAATGCATAGTATTGTGAGGCAAAATAGTACAAAACATAAAATATATATTTTCTGAACTGCCACTCTTTTTCCATTATTAATATTAAATATAAAAACTCAAAAGACACATGTAGGTTTTACTGGTATTGTTTCATCCTGGTTCTTATCAGCACAAGGTTAAAGAAATTTAAGTCAATAAATTTCTCTACATTGAATCAATTCACATCAGACCAGTCCAAATGATTTTGTTTGACAATTTAATTATGTAGAAATATTTATAAATCATTGGAATCCCCCTTTAAAACTTATTATTCTGTAACTACTGTGAAAATAATATTCCAGTATTATTTGGTTATTACTATGGACCTAAACTATGTAGTTATAAAATTAAGAAAAGTGATGTTTGTATGTGCAGGACTATTTTGAGTTCCCTCCAGGAGCTGTGGAGATTTCGGCAGAGGCACGGGCGCTGATCTCAGGGCTGCTGTGTGAGAGGAGCGAGCGGCTGGGCTCTAATGGCTCTGCGGACTTCAGGAATCATCCCTTCTTCAGTGGACTGGACTGGATTGCTCTGCACAGGCTCCCTGCTCCATACCACCCTGAAGCCTCCAACGCTACAGACACCTCCAATTTTGACGTGCTGGATGACTGCCTCAGTGAAACAGTACCAAATTTTTCACAGTATTTCTTTGAATTGCCTTTAGATGGCGAATTAAAGGGCTCAAATTATGGAAAACTAAATTTTCCTCACTTTCAGTTTGATGTATGTAAAAATGGTTTAGAGTGTACTGCTCAATCCATATACTGACAGCTGCAAAAACAGACCCTTTTCGAGTTCCTTGTTTTCGTATTGTCACAAAACCCAGCACATTTAGGATGAAAAGTGTCAAAATAAATTATGACTGTTTTTGGTATTTAAAACCACACTAAAGTTATAAGTGAATCACAGGCAGACAAATGGAATACAAGAAAAATGTAGGAATGTGGGCCCTTGAACAAAATGCTCATGTGTCTTGTCACCTCTGTTTGTGTGTATGCTTGTGTTCTGTAGGAGACCCTAAGTGACATCATGGACAGAGCTCCTGTAGGAGTTCATTTGGCCTTCGTTGGATACTCCTACACAGCCACCAGGTCAATGTTAGGAATTATTATTATTACCTTGTCTTTTTATACACTTTCAGCTGATCTGCTGGCTTCTTCTTCTCCAAATAAGCCATATTCCTCTTTACAGAGATACGGGCGCTGTTGACCGTAGCCAAGACATCATGATGGAGATTGACCAGCAGCTGGGCAGAGAGCATCTGTACCTGCAGGAGAAACTGGTACAATTAAAAATTGTCCATTACAGCACTGAACTATCAGCACTGTGGCAAGATTACTAACATTAGGTACATTAGGTAACATTAATAATCCTCAAACACTGGCTAAAGCTAACCAGGCAGTTACAACACCCAGCATACTTAGCATAATGTTAGTAAAGCATTGATAAATCTTACACACTGACTAAAGTTAAAATAATCAAACTAGCCATTATATCAGCCAACATGCTCTGAGTAATGTTAGTGTGATAAAGTGCTGATAAATCTTCATCACTGACTAAAGTTAACACTATTAAACTAGCTATTAAATTAGACAACATGCTCTGAGTAATGATAGTGCGCTAATAAAGTGCTGATAAATCTTCATCACTGACTAAAGTTAACACTATTAAACTAGCTATTAAATTAGACAACATGCTCTGAGTAATGATAGTGCGCTAATAAAGTGCTGATAAATCTTCATCACTGACTAAAGTTAACACTATTAAAATAGCTATTAAATTAGACAACATGCTCTGAGTAATGATAGTGCGCTAATAAAGTGCTGATAAATCTTCATCACTGACTAAAGTTAACACTATTAAACTAGCTATTAAATTAGACAACATGCTCTGAGTAATGATAGTGCGCTAATAAAGTGCTGATAAATCTTCATCACTGACTAAAGTTAACACTATTAAAATAGCTATTAAATTAGACAACATGCTCTGAGTAATGTTAGTGCGCTAATAAAGTGCTGATAAATCTTCATCACTGACTAAAGTTAACACTATTAAACTATCTATTAAATTAGCCAAGATACTTAGCGTAATGTTAGTATGCTGGTACCTTGTTGCTAATATGATGATAATATAATCTGTTAGCATCCCTCCTAAAAAAAGAGCAGAGACCACCAGGCATTTCATAATGGTCAAAGCCGGTCTGTGGTGGTCTGTGCTGTTCTATGTTGGTCTATCCTAGTTTATTCTGGTCTAGTTCTGGTCTGGTTCTGGTTTAGCTGGTCACACCAACATGGTCATGCTGGTTGACTAGAATACTCGCATCAAAACACAACCTATGCTGGTGATCAGCCATGCTGATCTACGCTGGGTTTCTAGCTGGGATGTTCACTGTAAAAGATGGCTTGTTAATTCAACCAAAAAACAGGACATTTGTTTTATTCAGCTCAAAATATACTTTGAACAGAGCAATGCAAGGAAAAATAAAACTATGTTAGAGGAACAAAAACAATATTTTACAGCAGTTCCAACCTAAATAAAATACTTCAAACTACAGAAAGCAATGGTTGTAGTTGTGGAATTGTTTTGTTAATAATTTGACATACACAGAATTTAGGTGCATAGCAAGTGAATGGCAAGATACAAAAAAGGCACTTTTACTTGTAATGAATTAGTTTGTGTTGTATTTCCCCTGTTGTATGTATTATCTATAGCTGGTGTGTTGTTTGGTATACACGTCATAATCTCTCCTCTCACCAGGATGGCACTATGACATTGATAAAGGATCATATTTAATGGTGCTTTAAATCAAATTAATTTGTCTTTCTTTAGAGTATTCAGGATGATATCTAATATAAACATAAACAAAGTCAAGGACAACCCTAATAAAACTCAAACTGGCGCGTCCAATCTGTCCGCTGTCATAATGTGTGCAGAGCTCTGTATAAAAAAACAAAAAAAACAAAACATATCTCAACTCATATACACAAGCTGTTATTTAATAAGCATTTAGAAAATCAGAGATAGTGTAACATTAAAAGGTTGTTGCTGATGATGCTTTTAGTTTTACTCAGGACAAAAATACTGTCCTGTTCCTGTTGTTATTAGTGAGAGTACACACAAATCTATTCCAGAGTCAAGTGTGGCAGCTCAGGGAGCCTGTGCCAGCTGAAGTGCCAACACAGAGAGAGCTCCCCCTGGCTCTTGAGCACAGTACTGCAGAGCCCTCACTCACTTCAGAAACAGATCAGAGCAAAAAGGAAACCGAGGAACTACACAGGTATGCTGCTTACCCTGCTGCCTTACCTGCCCTACTACCTTATTCTCACCTTTGCCCAGGAGCTCTGTCTTCCAACCTTGCTGAAAATATAAGAAACAAGTTGGTTTATGCTGGTTTGGTGCTGGCTTGGATGGTCACCCAGCATGGTCATGCTGGTTGACCAGCATATCAGCATCTAAAACACAACATATGCAGGTTTTGGTAGTGGCCAGTTATGCTGGTCTATGCTGAACCCCCTTTTGCTGTTTCTACTGACCTCCTCTGTCTCACCTCCTCATTTATGCTCTCGTTCTCGCAGGCGGCTTCAGGAGGCCGAACAGCGGAACAAAGAGCTAGAGCAAGAGGTGCAGGCCCTGCGTGAGGAGATCTGCAAACTGAGGGTCCAACAGGAGAAAGGCAAGGAACAAGGCCATCACACCATTTCTGAGGAGAGAAAGTTGTTTCTTTCTGAAGGTAGTCTTTGGGAATATCATGATAAACTCAGCTCCACAATTCATTTTCTCAAAAGGATCCTTATTAATATCACCATTTACTCAGAGGCTAGTCATAATCTGCAATTTAGCTTGGAAACTTCTCTTCTGTGCTGGTTCCTGGATGGTGTCAAACCGACACATCCACATAAACTGTTTTGTTCTGGGAGCTTTTTTGTCCCACCATGAATGTGTATGTTTAAAGCTTTTCCCAGAGATCAGTTATAAATGTGTTGTACAGGAATAGGAGAGTGAGAGTTCTCCTCCAGAACATGCCATTCAAAGAAAGTGCAGCAGTCACCCGTGCCTCGTGACCACAGAGCATAGCGGCTCAACCACCCCCCACTGCCTCCTGCTTTCACACCAACAAGCCACTCATGAAGATACAGACTCTACAGTCACTCCTTTTGCTTTATTTGCGTGGAGCAGGCATCACTCACAGTCAGTCACGCATGCCATCCCACAGTCACGCATCACCTTCATTCTGTTGTCTGCCACAGTGGGCTGCACATACCGTTTTCAAGCGATGGTTTGGCCAAAAATCCAATTTACGCAATTTTCCTTGTTCCCAAAACATAGTTGATCAGCTAAGACATGTTTGGTATCTGAAGTTTGCTTCTTTGGTTTTGCACTAGTGCTAGGAGGCTTATAGCTAACAAGTAATGGAAGCTTATAGCCACTAGTCTATCAGTGTGCAAACTACATGCCCAAGTCATCACACTTACCAACATTCATGTGTGGTTTCTGGCACTATATGACATACTGTTATCTAGAAAAACAGACAGAACAACAGACAAAAAGATAATTTTAAGATGGCTGTTAGTACTGTTGAGAGTACTTAACAGCTTGATGTGGTTTGAGGCAAATGTGTGATGATTTATGCATGTACTTTGCATGAGCCTCATCCGGTGGCTTTAAATGAATGGATCATAGAAAAAAATTCTCAACTCCGCTTACACCATATACAGTGAGCCAGTCAAGACATGTTTGGTGTCCATATTTTACTTCTTTAGTGTAGGATTGGAGCTACGATTAACATTACTAACCAACACTAGACGTCACCCACAGATGAATCCAAGTCTTTACCAAGGTTTCACAGACTTACAGATGTCACTTAGGGTACAATATGACATTATGTGTAACTATAAAAGTGAACAAAATATAAAATGTCACTATGTAGCTGAACATAGAGGGCAGCATTTTAAATACCTGTTGCACTGAATTCCCTCCCCTGCAGAATCCGACCTATCATCTAGGGTCATGGAAACTAGATTACATTTGTGATTTCTGCTGTTTCTATTTATAATTTATTTAGAAAATTCAAGATTAACAGTTATTTATAACAGAAACAACCAAATCGTGTCCATATATCCGGGTCATTCTACAGAAACGTCCATTATTTTATCTATCCGTACCAATCCTCAGTGGCATTACAGATAATAAAGGTGACGCTGGTGACATTTTTAATGAAAAATGCATTTTACAAAAAGGCTGCTGCAGATCATCAAACCACATGTTGCCAGTCGTGAAATACCCACTAAAATATGTAATTTAATTCATTTGTATTCTATTTTTTCACAATTACCTGAAATAAAGAAGGTCACGCAAGTGACATCAACTAAAAGCTTCATATGAAATCATGAGCTAAATGAGAAAATGTCTGATAACTGAAAGGATACAGTGGACTAACCATGAGATTTTCTTCATAAATCATCAGAAAATAGGTGAAAGGAAGTCAAGTGATGTCATCAGTGTGATTTTTATTTCAAAATAATATGTTTTTGTTATGTAGTAACATCAGTGACACGACTCCTGGGGACCTTTCATTATATGTTTTATAATATTTATTTAGCAATGTTTTGTCTTTTAATTCATATATTTCACATGTACAGATTATTACAGTTAAAATGACAGAAAAAACAGGTCTTTTTACCTCAAAATATGGCCTCACCCTTTACAGATGACTGTGAGAACAAGCACGATCTCTGAGGTTTGGGATTCTATATAATTCATTTAAAAAAGAGTATTGCTAAATTGATGGCTCAAGAAAGTGTTAAAATAACTTTTTGTTTAATTTTAAACATAAATAACTTGTAACACCTAACATGTTTTTCAAGTTTAATATATCTGTAAACGCTAAGGACACAAAAATGAACGTTTCGGTAGATGACCCATATTGTCACGATTGGCCCCTCCATGTGCTCATGTTGTTTATTTCCCAGTCCTGTCCATGTGCTCATGTTGTTTACTTCCCAGTCTTGTCCATGTGCTCATGTTGTTTATTTCCCAGTCCTGTCCATGTGCTCATGTTGTTTACTTCCCAGTCTTGTCCATGTGCTCATGTTGTTTATTTCCCAGTCCTGTCCATGTGCTCATGTTGTTTACTTCCCAGTCCTGTCCATGTGCTCATGTTGTTTACTTCCCAGTCCTGTCCATGTGCTCATGTTGTTTACTTCCCAGTCCTGTCCATGTGCTTCTGTTTTGGTTTTCAGTCCTGCCCTCTTGTTTCATGGCTGCACCCCTGATTGTTTTCACCTGTTTCCCACTTGTCCCTCGTTATCCTGGTTTGTATTTAAACCCTGTGTTTGCTGGTCTTTGTTTGTGTGTGCTGTTTGACATGTGTGATGTGTGATGTGTGATGTGTGATGTGTGATGTGTGATGTGTGATGTGTGATGATCTTCTGGCCCTGTTGTTTGTTTGACCTGTTTATTTTCATTATGTCCGTCCCACCTTATCTTCGTGTTGGCTCTCTGACCATGGACCATCTATACTCTGATTTTAGATTTGCCCATAATAAAAGTCGCTTATCTCAGCATATGCGTCCATTTCCTCGCTCCCTGTTACACATATGAAATGGCTGCCCTTTGCGTTCAGCTACAGTTAGAGTTTTGTTATTTATAAAGTACACTTTAAGTCATACTGTGTCATAAACCACTTCAACAAGTGTGTACAACCTTATTGAAGACCTAGATGCATTTTAAACTTTTGCGAGTTTCAGGGATGTATTTATGGAAAAGATTTGGGTGACTGTTGACTTCTAGTGTTTGTTAGCTACATTAGCCTTGTAGCTCCAGTATAAAACTAAAGCAAAATGTGGACAACAAACATGTCTTGATGGATCAACTACATTTGACATAAGTGGAAAATTGACTTTTCGCCAAACCATTGCTTGTTGGCTAGCTTTGTAGCTCAGGTATAAAACTAAAGAGGCAAATGTCAGACAAGAAAACATGTTTTGGCTGATGAACTATATTTGTGGTCGTGGGAGACAGATGTGTGGGTGAGAGTGTGGGTGTGTCTCCCTTTTCCACAGGACTGCTCTAATGGCTCTTTCTCGTCCCACTACAGAGCTGTGTGTGTGCCTGCCGCCTGTATTTATGCCTGCTCGCTGTGTGGAGCCTGTTGGGGATGTAAGCGTGCCTCTCAGCACCCTTTTTTCTGTCTCTGTGTCTGTGGATCAGTACCATCCCTTCAAAATACAACAGCTAGCATGGCTGGTCAACACATAGCCTTAGTCTGTGAGCATTCTGAAAGAAGTATGCAATAATAAGAGCACTAAGCTCACAGTCATTTCCTTTCTCTGCTCACTGTTTTGCAATGCGGTGGAACGGTACACTGCTTGCAGTGACTGAATCATTGACCTGATGTTTGCAGAGCTTAGTGGTGCCCCCTGCCTGCCATTACCCGCTAGTGATGCCTCTACTGCGCCACCTGATGCTCTTCCACAGGGTGAGTGCCAGCTCATCTCGAGCGATGTTCACTCAGTCTACGTTCACCTGCCAATGAGCACAATTTTTGCCTATGTTTACTTCAAATCAGAGTCTGACCAAAACGTTGGAACTAAAGATTAAGTTCTGTAATGTGAATAAAGCCAAAGTGGTTCAAATTTGACTCAGATTAAACTTTAGTAGTCACATAACTCTGAAAATAAAATCGCATTTAGGTTACATTTAAGCAAATAATCACTTCAACGCTTTAAAGCAGAAGACTTCAAATCTGGACATTGAATTCAGTTTCAAATCTGAAACTTTAATTGTATTTACTTGTATTTTATTTAACTGTTGGTGTAACTGATTGGTCATCTAATGCCATACCTACCACTGCAAATTGAATTCACATGGTTTTTGCTGGGCTTTTTCAGAGCTTTCTGCCTCGACGGTTCACATTCTTGTTCATAAGTGACCCCCTGAACCCATCTGTCATTAATGTAAACAAACTCTGCCTTGAAATGACCCACACACACATTTTATCAAGTTAGCTGCCATGGCCGACATTGCGTGATGCTGAGGCATGGCTTTCAACCTGAGGTGTCATTACGGTCGCATGGGCATGTCAGATATATGTCTGATCTAACAGCACATATAAACGTGGTTTAAGTTTGATTCGAGATTTTTGTGTTCACACAGCTTTGATTAATCTAATCTGTTCTACATTTAGGCAAAAAATCAGATTTCAATCGATTAATTTAAACACACATGCATATTATATCACTGTTGTCATCATCATCCAGTGTCAGCAGCAGCTAACTTGTGAGCCCTTCAGGGCACAGGTCTGTTCACACTGCTGACAGATGATACATGGACATGAGACAGGAACATGAACTATCAAGGCAGGAAGATCGGAAGTGAGGAACAAATGAAAACTGAGCTGTAAGACTAATGTGAACGTAGCCATTGTCTTTCCTAGGTGCGTTGGCCACGGGTGAGGTGTGAGTCGTACCTGCTGGTGTGTGCCGAGGGCAGGGAGCTCCAGATGTGGGAGCGTCACTGCAGCTCTGAGCTTTCCTGAGCTCTACTTTGCGAAGACCAGCTGTCTGGCTGTCTGTTTAGATCCAGTGCTGGGATCAGACTCAGACTGCTTATACACCACCAGCAACCACACTCCCTCACCCACACCACTGACATGCTGCCTGATAACGTTCAGGAGTGTTGTGTGTGTGTCTGACTGGTAGTCTTGGGATTTGATGGCTAATATATTTTGTTTGTTAGTGTTAACTGTAGGTGCCTTTGCCCATTTGAATGATTGCACTTGCTAATGAGAATGACATGTAGGGTCTCTCAAGATGTATGATACTCCTTTTTCTAAGCACATACCTCTCTGTGTAACAAATTGTAACACCTGATAGATCAGGGTGGAATGAGCTCATGCTGGCTTAGCTTACTCAGCCAGAATTGAGGAGAGGACATAGAGAATGACCACTGAAGCCTAAGTTTTGATGCACTGCATACTAAAAGATAATATATTACAAGTTTATTCTTTAGAGGGTTGGCATTATATTTTGTACAAAAGAGGTATTGAAACATATCGCACATTAAACTATAGTTTTTGGGTGACTAGTATGTATTTATTATAGGGCTACTGATTTGTTTGTCCTTAAATGCTTGAGTGACTTTATTGTTTCTGGCCTGGCAAAGACATTATTGGATTAGACTTTTATTACAGCGCTGTAGAGGACTTGATGTTCCACCACATTCAGTTCACTTTCATTTTGTGAATTTAGGAACTGTGAATTTCTTAGTTATGCTGAGTAATGGTGAACTCTGTTGCTTACAGCTTAAAGTAATTATTTGAATAAAGTTGGCAGATGAGAAGCACATGGAACATCAGACCTAAAAATGTCAAAACAAGACAAGAAGGGCTTTATTAAAATATGTTGTATACAAATATATAAATATTAACCCAGGTCAGCATCACATTTACTGTAATCCACAATTGATGACATCTTAGATTATATGATCACGCACTTTACTACATGAGGATGAAAAGTTTTTAAAAATAAAAAGTTGAAATTTCTCGTGTGTATGTGTGCTGAGTACTGTGTGAAAGTCAGAAACCATTTCATTATTCAATTTCTGGACAAAACAGCCATTATGTTATTCATTTTTCAGGAACATTTTCTGATGATATTAGATGTATAAGTGGAAATCAAAGGAAAATAAGTGTAAAACAGGAGTTTCCATAATCGGATCAGATAAACTACTTAAACCTTTCATCTTTGAGAGAAAATCGAGCTCCACTCCTGTTTCAGATCTTTAAAAAATCCATAAAGTCATCCTTCCACTGTGAGAAGACTCAACGCTATGGGTCTGAAAGGATGCGAAGCTGTTACTGAGAAAAGATCAGAGTCTAAGTCACTTTATTCTTTAAAAGTGCACATGAATTTATCTTGGTAGGCCAGCACAAAAACATGTAGGATGTGCAAAATTACCAAAAGTGCAAAACACAGTAAATACAATACAAATACAAATACAGGACCACATACCATACAAAGGTATGGCTGAGATAAAACAGGCTTATTTTTTGTTGGCTTATTGAGAAGAGTAACCACTACTGGGAAAAAGCTGTTTAAGTTGTGTTTAGTTCTGGTTTTAATGGAGTGAAACCTAAAGGACCAAAAAATGGTAGAAAATAGACCAAAACGCTGAAAATCAAAGAAGTTGCTGGTGTTCTTAGATTAATGGCCTGACCACCATGTCCAGACCTCAACATGACTGAATGTGTTTGGGATTATTTGGACTGTGAGAAGCAGACAATGCAATGAACTTCTAAGACTGAACTTTGTAGGTGTGGAAAAATATATCCCTGCAGATTCAAAAACAAAAGCAAGCAAGTCTGAAAAGAATGGAAGCTGGAAGAAACACAAAGCATGGATGCACTAAATACTGAAATATTTAATATTATATGTTTTATTTTAGACTTCTGCGTAATTTTCTGATATATATATATATATATATATATATATATATATATATACATATATATATATATATATATATATTTCTATATTTTTCTTGATGCTGAAAAATGACGTATGTACTTAATGGACTTTCTGACTGGAAATTAAATGAAGGGTGATCTCTGACTTTTGCACAATACTTTATGTCTGTGTGTGTAATGCACTGGTCTTTTGTTTTACTAGTTTATATCTAGATGTAGTAAAAGTAATTTAAACTGTTATCGCAAACCCTCATAAGAGGGGCTTTATTAAAATAAAAATCATTTTATACACTGTTCCCTGGCTCGTATTTTAGTATGTGTATGTTTGTATTTGAAACTTCATGGACTTGAACCTCCTCAAGTCCTCGTGTAGCGGGCAGCGGTGGGATGAGGAAGAAGCAGAGCTGAGCTTCACATGTAAAAGGCTGCGGTGGGGTAGAGCATAAAGGGTGAGATCTGGGGCTGGGTGGGCGTCTCCTGCAGGTGTTTGCGGTAGTATCTCCGCAGCGCGGGGCTTTCCGGGTGCCGCTGGCGCATGTGCAAGAAGTACTCATCTGGCCGGCTGGAGGTGAAGCCGCAGTCCTCACACACGAAGATCTTGGAGCGGCGCTGGCGGTAGGCATACTGCTGCTGAACGCCATGGATCTTCCTTAGGTGCGACTCCAGAGAGCAGCGCTGTGTGAAGGCCTTCTCACACAGGTCACACCTGTATGGCCGGATACCTGTATACAGGGATGCACAGGTGAGACCCTGGCTCCTCTGGTGACTCCCCCTGCAGACCTAGAAAGCCAACCTGCAGTTCTGCTTTCAGAGCTGTGCTTCAGGGACAGTGTGGCTTTTAAAATGTGCACAACTTTCCTTCCCCAAAAAGGTAGTCGATTGGTAAAGCGACGTGGGTGATATGGAAACAATATAATATCACAGTATGTCAGGAAATGATCATGATAACGCTAAATATTGCTATATTGGACAGGCAGTGGCACGTTTGATCATACGTTCGAAGTTTATCTTTCGTTTATATCAATTTATAATAGCTCTATTTTAGGACGTAAGCTAGAAAAAACAATCCACTTAAAAATCCACTTGCTGTCTGCTTTATCTGTTTATGGAGAAGGTTGAATTGTTTTCACAGCAGGGCGTTCTCACCCTCCTCTTTATTTAAGCCTTTTCTATTAAAATTCCTTTTTTTAACTTGATTTTTAAGTTCTTTTTGCTTTTATTTTTGCAAAGCGCATTTAACTGCTTTTGTGTATGAAACGTGCTATATAAACAAAATTGCTGTGTTTTGTTTCTCACCTCTCATTGCTTACTAGCAGCTCAACATCTAACACACCCAGAGCCAACAGTATCCTAGTTAATCTGATAACAGATTAACAGTGATGTACTGGTTGACCCTGAATGTGAGGTGTGTGTTGAGTATCACCTGTATGTGTGCGCATGTGCCTCTTCAGGTCGAAGGTGTCGTTGAAGCCTTTTCCGCAGTATCTGCACGGGTGCCTTTTGATGAGGCTGTGGCACTTCAGGTGACGGGTCAGCATGCGCTGCAGTGGGAAAATCTTGTGGCACACGGGGCACAGGAAATCACCTGAACTGGGGGGCGGGGCCTGTGGACACACGTGGAGACAAGAAACAGAGACATCAGCTTCCAAAGTAGTTGTGTTTAAAGTAACAGACTGTTGAAAAAATGACATTTCCATTTTTCTCTTAGCAAATCACTCAGACATGTCTGTTGTCTGAAATGTGCTCCTTTAGTTTTGCTCTGAAGCTACAAGGCTAATGTCGCTAACAAGTAATAGAAGCTTATGGTTCAGTCAGTTGGCAGTTATGAGTTTTTGAGTGATAGTCTTGCTTTCTGACCCTGACATACTGTAATCTGTAAAAATGGACAAAGGGAAGTAGAGGTGGTCTGTGTATGAAGATTTAGCCCTGTAATTCACATAATGCTAACCGATGGAGTGTAAGCTTTCTTTAGTTGTCAGCTGAATTAGCTGTGTATCTCTGGTGCTAAAACTAAAGTATAGACACTGAATATGATTGCCTACATTTGGGGTAAGGATTTAAAAATGATTTATTTAAAGCTCAAATTCAAGCAAGCAAAGCCAGTTTTGTTTACCTGTATGTTGAAGTGAATTACCTTGGCTCTGGAAACTGTAGCTGGCAGGAGTGAAAGGGCCTGAAAGGGGCTCTGAAGGGACTTCGGAGGACAGCAGCTCTGGGGGCTCCCCAGTCCTGAGTCTGAACTGCTAGACATATGTACTGACTCAGGGTCAGTGCTGCTGCTGGATGTGAGTACTTGCCCAGAATGAATGTTGCTTGAGGTCTGGACTAACTGTGGCTCAGTGCTGTCGAGTGACTGTATGTCTGATGGTCCTGTAGAAGCGTGATTTAAGAGAGGAAACCAATGCACCTTAAATATTTTAATATCATAAGGAGAAAACATAAGGAGAGTCTTACCAAGCACTGAAAACACTTTTATACTTCATCACTCCTGCTCATTTTTTGTGTTCATAAGAGCTCGTGCCCTTTCATGCGCACTGTTAGCATTGTTCATGTAATTTCAAAGCACTGCATGAACGGACGCTCTGGAACTCTTACTTGACATGTGGCATGAAAATGGTATAAGCAGCGGAGTTTGTAAATGATCTAATGTGAAACTGGCTAAGAAAACATTTCAGGATTTGATTAATTATTTGATTAATTAACAAATGGACTAATCGATTGTGGCAAAATTACTGTAGCCGCTTGCTGCAGGTCCCTATTTGGCATTTGCTGTTGAGATCAATTTGATATTTTTGATTGGTATGATCAAATTGAATAAGTTTTCTCTGTAACTCAAATTAACTAGGACACTGTTGGCTCTTGCGTATAAAATTTTGCGACTCTGTGTTGAGCTGCTAGCGAGCAATGTGGGCTTAAGGAGAATGGTGAGAATCCTATGCTGTAAAAAAACAGTTCATACTTCTCCATAAAGGTGGGCATGCTGAGATAAAATGGGCAGCACAGCTGCAGCCGTCTTTATATCATATATAAGTCCTCTAACTGCCATAATAAAACACAATAAAAACATTTTTGTAAATGCTGACTTGTTGGTTTTGCTTTGTAAATCAGACACATTAACCTCAAAATGTGTTCCATCAAGAATAAATGCAGTGCATAAACTGAGCCCCAAAAGAGGTGTGAACTGCATTTTATGGCTACTGTGAAAAAAAGGTTAAACCAGTTCTCTGCAAGTGTGCTAGTGTATAGATCATCAGAACGTGGAAGCATTTCTTTACAATATAATTTTAACAGGATTTTAGCAGTGCTTTGGAGACACTAGGCCCAGATCATCTGAATTCAAGTCTTTGAAACACGTCACAAAATAAAGCTGCCATATTGCTTTAACTTCCCCCTCATTTAAAACCCCTGAGAAGTAAATAAATAGGTTTGAATGCAGTTTTGTCTACACTTTACACTGGAAATAGTCATGCAAACAAAGAAGACCAAGTATATTGAATGGACTCCTTCAATTTGTGTCAATAATTTGCACCTGCGCCTTATATTGAGAAGTAGCCTATTATACTGAATCTATTCAAACACTCTACTACCCCACAAGAAGAAATACACAGTTAACAACATCACACAATGTGAATGTGGGGTATTTCAGGATAGCTTTGCTTAGAGTCATGTCACATTCACTGTTTTTCCCTTAATGTGAAATTCTAACTTCTTCCAAATAAATCATCTAAAGCATACCTGTGGTGGCAGGACTGATCCTGAGTGGGTTCTGAGGGTCTCTCCAGATCCAGGCAGCATATAGTGATGGCTTCTTCCTCACCAGGAATGAACGGGGCATCCTTGGTCCACTTTTCCTCACGCCTCCTAAAGACTACACTGAAACCTAGCTGCTTAAGAAGCTTTGTTCACTATTAACTCAATATTAGCTCTGCATCAGTACCAATACCTGTATGCCACATATACTCCAGGACTCTAGCTCTTTAACTCTACTTGTGTCCCTCTTGCATGCATGTCTGTGTCCTTCACCCTACTCAGCGGTTAAAGAGCACAAATCTCAGTGCTCATTTCCATACTTCTGGAGGGAGGCAGACACACCTGTGTATGTGTATGTATGTATGTGTGTGTGTGTTAACTGCTGGCCTTCTGGTTTTGCATGCCAGGTAGTGAGAATCTGGTCTCTTCATTCAACTGGTCCTTCCATGCAAATGGCCCACTGGCTCTGCCGGCATGAAGGCCACGGTCTGCCTAACAGGAGCACGCACGGCCTGGACTGCTAGTAAAATTCAGCTTTTATTTCTTGTCCCATATGAATGTCTGTTGGTTTTGAGTCAGGCTGGCTCAGACAAAAGCCATTCAAATCTTTCTTTTACTGTGTACTATCTGTTAACTACCCTGTTTAGGAGGACTGAATGAAAATCCCTCCACACTTTACAGGTGGCCTTCTTTTATTTTTCATGAGGGAAAATGAAAATAGTCTCCACTGACACGTCACTCAGCATGTGTTCAGGGTTTTGGTGGATGAATGAATTATGTTCACAGTGCCGATTCCATGTTAAAGTTGTCATTCCACTAAATTTTCCCACAGCAAAAAAAGACTATTACAAATATCAATGAAGTATCCAGACTTTGAATATTTATGTTATGATCTACTTACACCCAAGGCATTTCATAGATAGTAATAAGCTAAATATATTCAAAATCATCATTTTCTTTGGCGAGCTTTCTGTTCCAAAGCATAACCCCTAAATTTCATTAGCTGTGATATGACCCAATCAGATGATACATGCAGGAAGCACAAAATGTCACACATATGATCATTTACTGCTGTGAGATTTCATTTCAGAATGACAGCTTAAGAGAAGACTTAAAGGAATGAAGTCAACCCTGCATAATGAAAACAATATGAGCTAAAACTAAAACCTGTTAAATAGTGCAGATGTTCCCATGTCACCCCTCCCACTCCATCTCACAAGATAACATAATTATTAAATAATTGGTCCAAAGTTCATGTCTTTTTGAATGGGTTGAGATAAGACCCCAGACTCAAGCTTATGCAGGATATACAGTCAATCTAGTCATGCACCTATGTGGGGAATCAAACCCTGGTCTGCCACATGGAGGACAGCAGTGTTACCTACCTACACTACAGCCAACTACCAATTAACTGCTAAATAAATAGGTCAATTATTGCAGGATATATTGATAACACTCTATGTACAGGTGCTGACAAGATAAAGACAGACCATGTGGCTTTTGGTATTTGCACATTATGGAGTGAACTTTGCATTGTGGAAAGATTCAGATTTTGTTGGTATAGCATGATATGATATGATAAGTCCCAATCTGGAGGAGTTTCCTATTGGCATGCAAAAATGAAATTTAATCTAACTAATTCAATATAATCTAAAATCTATAATCATAGAATCAGAATCATTTTATTTTTTTGAAATATGTTACACATGCAAGGAATTTGCCTTGGTGAGTGCACACGTATGACATGTAACATACTAACAGACCAGGCAAGCACACAGACTGGACAAATACAATAAAAACAGGACAATAAAATAGACACATCAGAAGAATTAAAAATAAGAAATAATAAATAGCCAATGTGAAGAATGTATGAATATTTATGCATGTCTGAGGAAACAATCTTCTAGTAGCTGGTTGAAGTGATGTCCAGGATGAGAGGGGTCAGCTGTCAGTGCGCTTCACCACCCTGCTGTTGTAAAAGTCCTGAAGTGCTGACAGATGACAATCAATTATCCTCTCTGCTGTCCTGATTATGTACTGGAGTTTGGCTTATTCCTGTGAGATGGAGGAACCAAAAAGGATGGTTATGGACGATTTGAGGATGGGCTAAATCATCTCTGTGTAGAACTGGATCATCAGACTCTGTGGTGGATTGACTTTGTTCAGCTGACTCAGGAAGAACATTCTTTACTGTGGTTTCAAAACGATGGAAAGTGTGTTTCTTTCTCACTTCAGGTCCCTGGATATAGTGATGCCCAGGAACTTCACTAAGTCCACACTGGAAACCCTTAAGCCCTTGATGTTGAGGGGGTTGCACACGAAGTCCACCATTATACCTACTGTCTTTTGCGTGTTCTGCAGCAGTTTTTGCTGCTGTATCAGGACGTAATGACCGTTATCAAATTCCTGTAGTTGACTCAACTCAGAATGACAGTTTACAAAGGAATTTAACAATTGTATTAGATATTGTTCATATAGTTTATCTTCTTTAATTAAAAAAATATTTATTTTAGTCCAAGAAACTGTATTACTGTATCGTTGCTCTGACGTATCAACTTGATAGAAATAGCCACTAATGTTTAACAGTGTAAAGCTGAGCTGAAAGAGAGCAGCATTAGGCTCATTACACTGGACTCTGACTAGCAAATAAATGGGCATCACTGCCGTGCAGGCACTATGCAAAACTGTGCCTCAATCTCTCAGATAACACAACATCCCTGAAAATAGTAAAGAGCAGTCCGGCGTTTTTCATTCTAATCTCTTTCTGCTGCATCTGTATCTCACAATCAGTTATCAACAGCACAATGCTGGCACATTTCTCTGTAATTAAAGCAACTACTCATGAACTTGTATTATAAGTGCATTTACAGCCAGCAGGTTTTCTCTTGTTTTCTAAGTGCAGGGAAACATGTCGAAACTATTGGCTGTGGTAATAGACTGCATGCTACAGATAGAGATAGAGATAAGGTCGAAAAAATGCTGGCGTAATCCTTTAAGACGTCCCAACTGATCCTTCTTTATGATCTTATTTTATTTACTGCTACAATGATAAATCTGTTTATTGTTGATTGTTACTCCCTACACTATGTACTGGGTCAATGAGGCTGTGCAAGGTGAAAATGAACATACATTATTATATTATTATACAATGATTGCTTAATATAATTAAATTCACTGTAGAATTATACATGGTTCCCATGACTAAAACCCCTTTAAAAACCAGAGAAATCTGTTCTTCACTGCTATAACTCAATCATTTTGCATTGTTTTCCATGTGCTTACTGAATAATAAGTCTTTGTATGTGTGTATACATAGAAGCTTAAAGGGGAAATCCACTGAATTTTCTAAGTTTTAATTATAATTCAAACATTAAGATGTAAACCAAGTAATTGAGAGTGATTTGGTGTGAAGTGCTTTGTTCTAGAGAAACTTACCAAGTCTGGTTTGTTCACAAGGGGGTGATAGGAACTTGACAGCTAAAGAGTTTATGCCACATGCATGGTACTGTGTGCAAAATAGTCCCCCCAAAAAACCTAAAGTACTTTTAAAAACTAAGAAGACACATGTAGGTTCACTGGTGGTTTTGGATAGTAAATAAAACGGCTATATTTGTGTTGCAGACATTGTGACTGGCTTCTTATCAGCACCACTGTAGAGTAAATTAGTTTTTCTATAGTGAACCATTTTGCATCAAATCACAAGTCTTTGCTTACATCTAGTCCTTTCAATTCTGTAGTAATTCTGAAAAATCTGTGGAATTCCCCTTTATGAAGGTAACCTTTCTGAATTTGTGTCATCTTGCGATTCTAATAGTTTTGAGGTTCAGATGTACCATCCTATACTTATGAGATAAAACATGAAATTTGCACAAATAACTTCAAATACAGACTCTTTTTGTAGCTCCTCAGCTAACATGAGACCATAAATTGTCCAAAAAGATTGCAACAGATGAGAATGTAGTGTCATCAGTTGAATCCGGTATGTTTGGTTTTCTTATTTGATTTACAGGCGCAAGATGTATTCATGGATTACTAATTGCATGATGTGAGGATGATGCAAATGAGCCGTTGCAGGTGTTTTCCATAAGTCATTTGAGTAAATAGAGCTTAGTAAGTATAGCCAGTATTATACAAACACAAAATATGCTAATGGCAGTAAAATCCCTCATTAATAGCAGAACAATAACAAAGATGTTTGCTATATATGTGCTACATTTTGAGTAAAAAACATTAAATATGATTATAAATGCTCTTTATTGCATAGTTTGAAGTAAAAATCACCATTATTATTATTTTGGTTAAAATTATGAATACCAGTATATACAATTTGGATTTTTAGAAATCTTTAGAATATAGATTTGCAGTTATACACGGTTAAAAATAAATGCATACAGTAAAATATCAACACTTTTTCTTGATATTTTGCTCAATTTTCATTTTTCTACATTATTTGAGCACAGCAGCTCTTCTTTACATTGAGTGAGCATTTCATGACAACTAACAGAACCAACTAATAGAATAACAGAAATGCTATAACTTAAATTTAAATATAATAACTTAATTGCCGAGATGTAAAGAGAGTTATTCAGACTGTGTTGATGTGACATTGTAGAGGTTCTTTGTAGAGAACCATTTCAGATGACTGTACAGTGGTGGTGAAGCCATTATATTTACTATCAAAAATGAGCAGTGAATCTACAGTATGTGTCTTACGAGCTTTTATATATAAATGATGATGGTAAAAAGTGGGACAAAATATGAAAAATTAAATTTTCTTTGGGGATGATTTTGACCATACAATAACGATATTCAATGTCACCTTCAGCAAAATTCTCAAAACAGAAACGGCCTTCGGCAAGAGAAACATATAGAATGTGTTGACTGTAACGGCATGTAACTCACATTATGTTATATTATGTTAAAATTCATTTCTTGTCATAGGCAACCTCTGTATTAATTTCTGGAAACTACAAGCCATGGTGCAATCCCCCCACCCCCTGTGAATTTATTCTCTAAATGTACTCTATATGAATGTATTTATTATTATTACATTCTTGTAAGTTCAATACACTTCACTTTGTTTCGTGTCTGAGACAGTGAATAGGGCTTTAAGGTACAGTACACTCACTGGCATCCAGAGACGCTCTCTAACTGTATGCAAATACTATCCTGCTGCCCTGTGCTGTCCAGAAACAGAGAGACAGAGAGAAACATGCTTTAAATAAATTAAATTAAATTGATTCAAATCTAATCATCTTTGGATGGGAGCTAAAAGGTCTAATTCAAATACAGTACATCAGACTTTAAATGCAGATCTGGCCTTTTGTCGCATAAACACGGTGTATAAATCAAGCACTGTCCAAACATAAACAGTCTGCACACTACTGCACACGGCAGCTTTGCATAGTTATTTGAACAGTGACCAGCTTGAACAGGAGGAAGGGAGCCAACTTTGACTTTTAAATGTTCCTCTTTCTAATGGGAACCACACCCGCAGGGGTAGAAAAAGAGCGAGGCATCTTTTTGTCTCCTCTCAACAGCCAGCAGAAAGTGGCTTTTCTCTCTGAATAATAACAGTGTTGACTCTGAGTAACATACGACTGACTGGAACGGTTAATCTCAGACAGTAACCTCAGTGGCAGGACAAAAAAGTGCTTTCAGGGCATTGTGACTTAAAGGGCCCGTTTCCCAGAAAACAAATTTTCCTCACTTTTATAATGAAGAATAGTTTACTGTAGTAAACACTGCTAAAAGTTTCTAAATGTACTGTTAATTCCTCAGTGCATACTCCAAATATGAACTCTAAGCTGTCCTTTTTGAATCCCCCATTTCTGTGATGTCACAAAAACCAACATGTTTACAGAGGTCCGCCCATTAAGCCAATAGCAGTTCAGCTCTGCCCATTCTAGCTGAAGCTGTACAGAGTGTTTCATCCTGGACTACTTTTTAAATGAGGCACAATACGTGACAGCCAATCAGAACAAGCTCATTTTATTTAGACTTACAGTCACAGAAGCAAAAAAAACAAAATGACCCACAGAAAAATCAAGTAAGACTGTCTTTGGCAGATAAATGTTAAACTTTTAACACAAAGGATAATACAGAAAAAAATAATAACACAGGACCTTTAAGTATTCGTGTTAGTTTTCATTTTTAATGTTGATGGTTATAAATGCAGTTAAATGTAGTTGTAATTAAACCTGGCCACTTAATTCCACATACATTATTTCTCTATTCTAACTGTGAACAAACAGGACAATTTGTCACTTGCATTTGCACTTGCGTACACATTTGCCTAAAAGTTCCACATGTGTATATATATATATGGGGCAGTTGTGGGCTGGAGGTTAGGGAACTGGCTCTGTGACCGGAAGGTTGCCAGTTTGATCCCCAGTGCCGACAGTCCATGACTGAGGTGTCCTTGAGCAAGACACCTAACCCCCAATTGCTCCCTAGGTGCATGCATAGGGCTGCCCACTGCTCCAGGCAAGTGTGCTCACTGCCCCCTAGTGTGTGTATATATGGTGTTTCATTTCACAAATGGGTTAAATGCAGAGGTGGAATTTCCCCATTTGTGAGATTAAAAAGTATCACTTATATACACACATATATGCATACATTTTAAAAACTGGTGGAGCTCCCCCATCATTAATTGCTACTCTAATGGTCACCACATTTTAAAGTTCCCATAACCTACATTTTCTCCTCCTGAGGTCCATTTTCAACGTTTCTACAATTAAACCAGTACCTAATTAATTTATCACGATTATTTTCCAACGTATTTCATCCATTAGAATTAAACAGGCTGTTTCTCTTTCTGTGCTTAAATGACCTTTAACTGGATTAGCTGCCCTGTATCATACTTCATTTCAAAAGCAGCCCAGGCTCATTGTAAATGGTGAAGGGCTGCTGTAATAACTGCTGTAAGCTAATTACAGGAGGACATATGTAAATGTGTTAGTTTTCCCCGGATAGCAAGTATATTGGTCCACTGGCTTGATAAAGTCGGCACTGCTGGTCCACCCTCGGACCACCCAGACTATTGTCCGGCATACAAGCTCTAAGTAGTATAATCTCCTCAAACAGATTTTGAATACACTTTGCCTTTCATTTTAGAAAATAGACAAATATTAAAAACAACTGAGAGAAAAAATGAATGACTAGGCCTGATATATTGATTTTATGGAAAATGATGCTTCTAACACTGCAAGATTAAAATGATTTACTAAACGAATTTACAAGGTAGAACTAAAGAAAGGAGGAAGGAAAACAAGCGATTTTGTCTTATACTCTGCCTAAACACCAGTGGACCGCCAGCTTTGCCATCTGTGGGCCAAAAGTGGTCCACTATTCTCTTACTATCAGGGTGGTGACATCACAAAAACACTTTGCTGACTTTGCAGCTTAGGCTTCAATATGTGGACTTTTTGGACATATTTCATACATACATTTTACATATTTTATCAAACTCTATGTCATAAAAACATCGTTTTTCCATGATACAGGCCCTTTAATGACCCTGGGTTTCTGTTTTAATTGCTGAAGTGTCCACCAGAGGTCAACGTGCTGCCGAAGCTCGGCTCACCTGCGTTTCTCCTCTACTAGTTCATGAGAATAGCAGTATCTAACGCATTTAGCAAAGGTTTTGTGTGGTTTATCTTCCACTTCCAGAGTCAGCTTAACTTTGGAGACCATCTTCTCCAACCAGGTCGGCTGGCCAAAAAAAAAAAAAAAATCACGTGTACATTTTATGCTAATAGTAAATGCTCTGAGATTAGCCTTTCACGAACGAGGCTGTTGGCTTCCTATTCGCCAGCTTCTTGTCTGAATTTTCCCGTTCCACCTTAAATGGTACAGACCCTTTCTAAATGGTCCGTTTAAATAAGAACTAAAACTCCAGCCTGCGTTCTAACCAGAACGTAGAACACCAGTGAAGCGCTGCACGTACAACTGAGTCCTATCACACCGCAGCCCGAGTACCTCAAGCTCTATTTCACGTCGCTCTGCTCTGTTTTCAAACCAGGAAACTGCGGCTTTGCTTTCAACAGCCGGCACAAGCGGATGCCTGTGAGCTCTTCTCCTACGAGCAGATGACTTTAATCCGAACCTGAACCTGATTAAACCTGGAGTGACCAGCTCAACCGGCCAAAATGAGGTAAGGCTGCCCACAATTGGCGAGCTGCGCTTTTCAGAGGGCTGCTTTAAAGCGTGAGCTTCTGAACTATGAGAACAGCTTGTGTGTCGCAACCTCTGCCTACATCGCTTGATACAATCAATGTCAGAAGCCTTTTCCTGGTGGTTAACTACACACTTGAAAAGATGTTTTTTTCAAGGGTTCCATGCTATACTAAAAACATTTAGAGCCATGAGTTCTGTATAGAACCATTTCATGCTTAAATAGCTCTTTGCATGGTGATTCTGTGTAGAACCTTTTTGTAAATGGTTCTATCTGGCACCAGAAAAACGTTCCTCTGTTAAAATGTCAAGCTTGTAGTAGAAGTAGAACACTTGGCTCTAGAACCTTCGAGGAACCGTTTCACCATGCATAGAACCATTTAAGCATGCATGTGGTTCTATATAGAGTCATTGCCTTTACTAAAGAACCCCTAAAGAACCGTCTTTTTAAAGAGAGCACAAGGTTGTTGCTGGACATGAGGTGAATGGAACATACAAAAGTTGCAGCACAGTTTCTGGGCTAAGGTCTGGGTTTTGGTTAGAACGTATGGCTTTGTCATTATTTACACTCAGTATGAGTCACAGACCAAAGCTACGCCTGGAGTGAAAACACTTCTTCCCTTAAGGAACATGTCCTTTGTTCACTGTTCCTGGCTGCTGTACTCTTAAGACGCTCGCTCATGCTCAGTACTCGCAAGTGGAGGCCACGTTTGCTTGTTCATCTACATTAAACCCTTAGTCAGAGGACCAAGGGGTGGGTCTGATGTTATTTATCTATATTATGATAAATAATGTCACATTGTGTTTCAGTATGCTTTTCTGTTCGTGTCGGTACTCAAAGGAAAGTTCAGGCATTTTTTTTATTCTGCTTGATTCAGTTCTTGGGATGTAGGTTGAAGAGAAGTGGTTTGATGTTGAATGACACGCTACATAGAACCTTACTCACTGATTTCTTGATAGGTCTCAGCAGTGGTGATGTCTACAATGCAAATATAACCATTGTATTTACCACCAGTGAACCTACACATGCTTTCTGGGTTTTATATGTAACGTTGATAATGGTAAAATAGTAGAAAAAGTGAAGGAAGTGCTTCTATTTTGGTCCTATTTTGCTGCACAACGCCCTGCATGTATCTCTCTACCACAACCTTATTTTGAAAAGTACATTTTAGGCCAAAACCTTATTTGAAATCTATCACAAAGCAATGCCTCAGGTAAAGTATTCTTAAGCATATCATCTAATGGCTTTCTGTGGTGTAGCTTTTGGATGGCGTTCGTATCATTATGACACTGACAGTTTCTTTGAAATGCAGCATTTCACATCAAAACACTCAGAATGACTTTGTTACATTTTAATGATGGAAAACATTAAAGAAGTGCAGTGCAGTTTGTCAAATGTGACTAAATAAGCATTCATAATTTTTGAAGTATTTTGCAAATGTGACATTAATGCTCCTTTTTTGTCTCTTCGGACTTATGAAACCTCAGAAAGACAAAATATCATGCTGCATGTCATGAAAATGTCGAAGTATTGTGAGGTTATCTTTTTGCCATATTAGAGAATGAAAACGATGCTTTGAGCATGTGTAACCATTTCCTCCACAGTGTTGGGGAAGTGAGTGCACAACAGTTCTCTCCACTGAGGCAGGTGTTAGGGTCCACTTTTCACCTTGTAGTGTTGATGTTCATCAGGGTTCCTGTTAAAATGTCATACATTAACAGTAATGCATGTGTTTCTTTTGTTCATATGTTAATGTTTGGCTTATTTGTATCATTCTCCATTATATTGGACTGGCACCGTGAAGCTTTGAGTGATGTATGCAGATTTGTTTCTTAGCAGCACATAAACAATTAACAGAACCTCTTTTTTGTGGTATCTAAGTCTAGAACACTAGCCACAAGCCGTGGGTTAACACATTAGTCATGTTACAGCGCTATGATAGGAACATAGTTACTAACTGTAGCCCACCTATTGCTATATGTAGTGTGTTTTGTCAATTAAAGTGTATTTGTATTCACATATATTTACACACACTGATGTATATACAGACAGGTGACAGTTTAAAGGAAAAAAAAGAACAAAGTGTCTTGCTAAGGTTCTGGGCTACTGCAAGCAGCCAGAACATGCTTAAAATGCACTACCCAAAAAACCTACACCAGGGGTGCACAACTTCTCCTCCTGGAGGGCCAGTGCAGTTTGGAAGTTCCCCTATTCAGACACACCCACTGAACCTGGCAGGTAACCGGTGAGCAGGTAAATCATCAAGCTGTGCTGGACACTAGCCATCCAGGACTGGAGTTGTGCCTGACCTTTACAAATACATAGAGGGTGCTCAAATGACCCATATTTGAATCAATTTTTTTTATTATTATTATTTAAAGAAAAGGTTTTCATCTTTATCTACTTGGTGAAATAATTTAAGAAGTTGATGAAACACAAATGTTTTAATGTCTCAATCATGTTTATTTGATCACTTCCCATGTACACATACAGTAAAGAAAATTGAAATTCAGTGCTACTTAACCCTTGTGTGGTGATGATTTTATTTTTTTATCAGTACAGCCATAACAATTAATGTATAAATACCAGATGTTTAAAATATCACAGGTTGCCAATGTAGGGTTCTCCTTTAGCAGCTGTAGCCAGTCAGCAGCCTGTCCACGGTATCCACCCTCACACACATACATACATATACAAACCCATACACAGACACACACAATAGCACATAGCAGGGTATTTAGGAGGAGCGCAGAGTGAAGGACCGCACATCCACACTTTTATTCGCTGTGGGTTCACGAAAACACCTCATGTGTAATATGAATGTGTAGGGGGTTTACTGTGTGAAGGCGTTGACAATGTGTTATTTTATCTGTTGTTCACAAAAAATGAGCAAAGGCCAAGGAATCTGAGGGTGAAATGATAATACATTGAAAATGTCATCCTACAGATCCAGTTTTATGAGTTATTTGATGTCTGAAATTCAGTAATTCGATGGTTTAAAGTGAGAGACTCATAAATGTTGTTTGAATCTGAATTGGTCACATCCATTTTTGCGTCAATCATAGAATGTCAAAGAATAAAATAAACAGTGTTGAATCAGATTTCCATAGGATATGAATGGGGGTCATTTTGACCCCCTTTGTGAAGACTAGAGCAAGTTGTACAAAAAATATTCTTTTTTTTTTTTTTCAGAACCTGTGACCAACAAATGTAGAAATTACATTTGTGATGCACAAACTAAAGTTTTGGGGAATACACTATGTATCCAGGAATCAGTTCAGTCCGTCCCCCTTTATGCATTCCAGGGTTAATGGAATTAACCTCAGCATACATTCTATAGATCTCTGGAACTGAAAAGAGATTCTCTCAGTCTGTGTGTTTTTTGTTGATCACGCTAGAAAGCACTGTCTAAGACATCAGTCCAAAATCTCACATACATGTTTGATTGGGTTGAGATCTGGTGTCTGCAAAAGCTGTAGTGTATGATTAACATACTCAACAAACCATTTAGTGACCCCTCGTGCCTTGTAGATGAGGCTGCTAGAAGAGACACTCCTATTAGGATAGAAATACTTAATCCTAGGATAAAGGTGGACAGTCAGAACAAATTTGTAATGATCTGCACTGACCTCTTACCCTCTAAATGGACAAATGGACTTGATCCATGCCAGCAAATTGCCCCTACCCACAACATAACAGAGAGGTTAGTGTCGGAGCATTCAGGCTTGTACTGTTCTCTTGCTGTACGCCACACATGCACTCTGCCACTTTTTATGGAAGATACGTTTTTGCACTACTGAACTCTGAAATGTGCATTTGTCTTTGTAGCAAAGACTTTACGCATGTTATATCCCTGTTATATCCCTTTTTATGTAGTTGTGGATGGATTTTTCTTGGAGACACAGTCTGATCACGTACTGTCTTAGTCTTTGTGACTGTGGCTTCTGTCATCTGTGCCTTAATTTCCCTCTTTTAAAGTCACATAGATCTTTCTTCTTGCCATTTTAAAATTTTAAAAATTTTTAACAACTTTAGCCACATTTGAGCATATATTTAAAAAAAAAATAGCCAGTACATGATTGGTGTACACAGCTGTGAACAGTTGTGTACACACAACTGTAATATTTTTCATTAAAACACAAAATGTATACTAAATTGCAGAAAAGATGTGTTCTTCTGTTGACAGTTTTTTGGGCGACATTTACTTCAAAACAATGGAATCTTAACTGCTCACCATGTGGCCATGAGTGACAGGGATGTAGTCTCAATTCCTGCTCTAAAATGATAGGGGTGTGGCTAAAATAAGGCTTTGCCTACAGACTTGCTTACAAAATTGTTTAATAATGTCTGCATTAGGATGCAAATCTTTCAACTTCACTTTAAAAGAAATCCAAAATATCAAAAAAGAAAGCATAACTTCCACAAGTGTAAATTTAGGGTTTAGGATAACCACCTTCCAATAGAAAATACCCCATAAATGATGTTTTTGTATATATTTTGCTCCTTACCATCACAAATGCCATGGCTTTGAATAGATCATAAGCCAATCTTTGTAAATATCTAAAGGCCATATAAACCCAGGCTAAACGCCCTACTTTGATCACATGTTGCTGTATTGGTATACTTTGCATCTCTTAATCAGAATAAGAACTGATAAGGCACTGAAGAACTGACAGTAACTAACTTTTATTAAACCTTGGACTTTTAGGTCTGAAGAGATAGTTTTAAACATCACCCCAGCCAAACAATATGTGTAGCCTACATAGTGCTAAAACATGAGGTGTGAGTCTACACTTTTCAAGAAAAAGCCTATCTTTTATTTTAGATGCATCGCTTTTGTGGTCTATATATAAATCGTTAGGCTTCTTGCATTTAACCACAGCTAACAAGCTTTGTCACTTTACAGGAAATGTAGAGTAACCTAAGATGTTCATAATAATACAAATATGACCTTCACCCACCATTAGGAAAGCACACAAACTGCTCTGCAACCACCACGCCCACAATAATATCACATTTAAGAAATTATTTTAAATGTAAGCAGTTATTTAGGACACTATAGAAAATGCGAATATGTGATTTAACTAGAATCCGTGGACCTGCTACACTTGCACACAAATGCAAGACTTATGTCTTGCATAGCCAATGTGCAGTGAAACACTGAAGCAATGGATAGGGCAAGATGGAGGCAGATGAGCCGCTTTGGCGACCCCTAAAGGGAGCAGCCGAAGGAAGAAGAAGAAGAAGACACAAAAATGTATCTGTAAGCCACACCAGCAAAGGTGGATGATATACAGTGTGATAAATTATATCATGTTACATCACACTATCCATCCATCCATCCATCCATCCATTATCTTCCGCTTCTCCGGGGTTCGGGGCGCGGGGGCAGCATCCTAAGCAATGAGGCCCAGACCTCCCTTTTCCCAGCCACTTCCACCAGCTCTCCAAGGGGGATTCTGTGGCGCTCCCAGGCCAGCTAGGCAATATAGTCACGCCAGCATGTCCTGGGTCTTCCCCGGGGTCTCCTCCCAGGTGGACTTGCCTGTGACACCTCCCGAGGGAGGCGTCCAGGAGGCATCCTAACCAGATGCCCGAACCACCTCAGCTGGCTCCTCTCGACGTAAGGAAGCAGCGGCTCTACTCAGAGTCCCTCCCGGATGACTGAACTTCTCACCCTATCTCTAAGGGAGAGTCCAGACACGCTGCGGAGGAAACTCATTTCGGCCGCTTGTATTCGCGATCTTATTCTTTCGGTCATTACCCAAAGCTCATGACCATAGGTGAGGGTGGGAACGTAGATTGACAGGTAAATCGAGAGCCTTGCCTTATGGCTCAGCTCTTTCTTTACCACAACAGACCGGTAAAGAGCCCGCATCACTGCTGACCCAGCACCAATCCGCCGGTCAATCTCCCGCTCCCTTGTACCATCACTCAAGAACAAAACGCCGAGATACTTGAACACCTCCACTTGAGGCAAGAGCCTATCCCCGACCCAGATAAGGCTCTTTGCCCTTTTCCGCCTGAGAACCATGGTCTCGGATTTAGAGGTACTGATTCTCATCCCGGCCGCTTCACACTCGGCTGCAAACCGATCCAGCGAAAGCTGAAGTTCGTGGCCTGATGTCCCCAATAGGACCACATCATCTGCAAACAGCAGCGATGTGACCCTGAGGTCACCAAACCGGGTCCCCTGACTGTGCCTAGAAATTCTATCCATAAAAATTATGAATAGAATCGGTGACAAAGGGAAGCCCTGACGGAGTCCAACTCTCACTGGGAACGAGTCTGACTTACTGCCGGCTATGCGAACCAATCTCCAGCTTTGTTTGTACAGGGCCTGAATGGCTCATAGCAAAGAGCCATGTACCCGTACTCCCGAAGCACCTCCCACAGAATACCCTGGGGAACACAGTTGATTGCCTTCTCTAGATCCACAAAACACATGTGGACTGGTTGGACAAACTTCCATGAACCCTCCAGAATCCTGGAGAGGGTGAAGAGTTGGTCCAGTGTTCCACGACCAGGGCGGAACTGCACTGCTCCTCCTGGATCCGAGGTTCGACTATAAGCCGGACTCTCTTCTCCAATACCCCTGCATAGACCTTACCAGGGAGGCTGAGGAGTGTGATTCCCCTGTAGTTAGAGCACACCCTCCAGTCCCCTTTTTTTAAAAAGAGGCACCACCACCCCAGTCTGCCCAGTCTTTTTCTTATGTTTGAGAGAGGAAGTTCTTTTCACATGAACGAGTCACCATTCAGTTCCCAATTTTACTGCCTTTGACTTTCAGCTCTGTACTCCTTCACTTTAATTGTAAACCTCTTACCAACCCTTTCAGACCTTCTTATTAAACCTGCTACTCTAACAGGAGTATAATTCTTCCGAAGTCTTTTAAAAAATAGATTTTATGTTTAAAATGTTTGAAAATGTATTATATTCTAATATGCTGCCTAAAGAGGTGGAAGAGTCATCATGTATACTAATCGAAATTAGAACAGTCCACCAACCAATAGCATTCAGCCGACAATGGTGATAGGGTCAGAAATTGGCAGTAAATGAAGGGCTTGAGGATGGCAGGACTGATAAAGACATGTACACTGGAAAAAGATGTATATGATGCATGCTTGATTTTTAACAAGTCTGTTTCAACAAATCAATCTGAATCTCTTATCAATACATATCTGACTATCTGATTGTATTTGTTGTTGTGCTGTGGAAACAGCATTATTTTGCCTTTCTTTATGAATGTAAATGTATTAAATTAAAATACAAACACTTCTAATGTTTACTGTTGCTTTATAGTGTTCAGTAACAGCTAAATGAAGTAAGGCTGTTTTCCCGTTGTACATCGCTTTCAAGAGAAAGACCTCACATTGAAAAATAACTGACAAGAACAGGAACCAACAGATTTACAGATAAACTTACAGTTTTAGGTCTAGTTTATTTTCAGAGATAGATGGAACTAGAATAATAACCACCGTGATACGTGATTTAATTATCTTTGTGGTCAGTTTATGCCACTTGGAAGTGACTAATTTGGCTAGCTAGCTGCCTTAATTGCTGTTTATAGCTAGCTCAACTCATTGGCTTATATGAAGGGATATACTGCTCTGTTCTGAGTGCAGTCACTCACAGAGAGGTATTGAGTGAAGAAAAGCCAACATTTTCTATATTTTTGCATCATGTGCATAAATATGAGCATAAACATACCGTGAAAGCTAGCATAAATGCTACTAGCGTTACCTTTAGCTTCCTAACTAGCTCCTAACTAGGTGACACCATAGTGAACTCTTTACAGAGTAATAATTCTGAAAAGGTCAATTGTTACACCAGCATAGCGTTCTAGTTTACACGCTTGTGCACTTTTTGGTCGTGTAGTAGCGTAAAGACATTGTTAAATTGTTGCTTTAACTGCAGGTTTTCCCAGAGGTCCTCATAAGCAGATACCAAAAACCATAGAACTGGAAACCTTTGGTTCAGGGTCAATGGCAAAAATAACAGTCCAGATTTCTGATGCCAAAGGCTCTAGTACTTTGCGCAGTAGAGGAACACCCTGAATGAACAGGTAGAACATTTTACCAGTGTGAATTTGAGAGAACATTGTAGAACATTGTGCATTTGGAAGAACATTCCAGACACACTAAATGTGTGTATGACACACTAACTAAACATTTCTGTTTGTGTTTATTGGTGTTTTTTTGGTCTAGCTGTTTTGACATGACCCTAAAACCTTTGCTAGATGTGGAACTCTTTCTTTAAGCCTTTTATTACAAATTTTAGCCCAGTTCTAACAGTTTAGGCATACTCCTTTTAACTAATCACGGCCGTACGCAGGAAGGAGAAGACAATGGTAGAAACGTGATTGAGAAAAACACACTTTACAGATTGGCCTACAAGTAAGAGCAGTCTTCTCTACAGCCTTATATAGACATGCATGTGTGTGCGTGTGTTTGAACAGTGTCTGTGAACCGCAGTTTCCTACTCTGTCTTACTGTAGTCACTGAGACTGAACCAGCCATCATCGTACGTCCACACCAGGAGAGCTTTTCAATATAGTTCACTTTTATGCAGACAAAAGAGGAACTCCTGTATACTGCAGGAAGCCGACGGAAAGCTTCGGTGTTTCTCTATTTTTACGCGTCTTTTTTTTACTCTGTACAAGATCTCATGTACTAATCTCACCTCTTTTTCTGTGATAGAACTTCCTCATGATTAATGTCTCATATCCTCTTTCAGCTCGACTAATAGTGCTTCAGTGGTCAGTAACCCAGCGCCCAAAGATATGCCCACTGCAGAGTTTAACTCTAGCTCTAATCCATTTGATTATTGTCCAGACCAATTAGAGAAATGTCCTTGTGGGTGTTTTGATGCATTAAGGTATTCATGTAATCTGATTAAGCAACTTATTAGTATAAAAAACACAGGCCAGTCTTTAACAGTGTCACATTATTGGTTCTGCAATTTCCCTTTACCATATTGCAAGGTGTATCGCAATTGCAGTATAAAGCAATAGAGTCACAATATAATTGCAGTAATAATGCTTTGTCCATATTGTGAAGACCTAGAGATGAAATCTGCAGAATGGGAGCTTCTAACCAGAGGTTTAGGTGGCTTTACATGGTAAAGCTTTTCTGCAACTTACTTGCTTGAAATTGCCTTGTACTAAATTTTACTGGGATTGCATAATATAAAACCTATTGCAATGCATTTAAAACTTGTTTGATACTCACTCGGAACAGTTGCAACCATCGTAACGTAGGCTGCTATGTGATGTCACATTATGCCATTTTAACAGATCGATTTTAATCGACATATCACGATCAAGACAGTTAAACATATGTTACACACTGAGATGACTAAGGAGGTGGCATGTCATTTTAGCTTTTAATCAAGTTTTTTGTTAAGAAATGCAAATTTAACCAACAAAACTGCATTAAGTACTGCTAAAAACATTTATTTAAATGTTAACACATTTTGACATGTCTAAATTCATAATTTACTAGTAGGAGATATATTTTAACATGTATAATTTCTCACTAGTAGCTTTCTCACTAGTGCCTTTCCCCAGTCCATTGTTATGAGGAACAATTACTAGTATAAATGAATTCAGCATGTTAAAATTCTTGTTTTATGTTTATATTTTACTTGATATCTTGCTAGTGTAAAGTGTTACATTTGTAATCTCAGTTCTTACGTTATGATACACTGATACACAGCACTTTAAAGCATGAGCTTAGCAAAGTGTAAACAGTGTTCCGTGCTTGCTGGCAACTGTTTAGCTTAACTATGTAGATTTAACATAGTAGCTGCTGGGAAGTAACTAAAGTTTTGAGGAGGACCATGCCTGAAGCTCCTCCTCCTTCCTATCTAACATTCTATAATTTTCCATCTCTAACTTTTCTGTTTCCTGTGACAAAGCTTTCACACTCCAAAACCTCCCAGTCTTTTCCCTGTTCTTCAGTCCCACCTTTCTTCAAGGGGGGGGGATTCAACATCCTGGCTTAAGCAGAAGTTACCCAGAACTACAGCCCAAGTTCTCAGAGTTCTCTCCGGTCCTACACTCACACAGTTTCGTCTTGAACTACAACCATAAAATGAAGAAAAAAAAATGAATAAAATTATACATTACAAGCCACTGATCTTGCTGACTAGTGAAATAATTGAATGAGTTGTATGAGATTTGATTGTTTTTTAATTTGCTTCATGCTTTGCAATCGTGCTTCACGCACATGCATGAAAAAATGTAGAAAGCAGCTTTAAATGGTCTTGTCCAATGGAGCACTTATCATGTACTTTTTGCAAAATTAAATGGTTAAGATGCAAACAAAGTCACTCAATGTTTTGTTGTGAAATGCTCTGTTCTAGAGAAACTCACATGTTCGCAGTGGTGGTGATAGTAACCAGACCTATGGAGCCTTTAAAGCCTCAAAGCTCCCTCACAGAAAGTTCTTACATGGCAAAGTAACACGTATGCTGTCCAATACCTGAAATAAAGGTTTACAATAGTTTTGGATTAAATTAAAAAAAAAATGCATAATTTTGCATTATATTTTATAAATTAATTTTTGTAACCCAATCAGGTGGAGAGGTACATGCAGGGTGTTGTAAGGCAAAGTAGTCTCCTGAGAAAGCACATTCTTTCTGATTCATCACTGTTTTGCAATTACCAACGTTAAATATAAAAACTCAGAAGAAATGCACACAGCATTTTATATAGCAAATAAATTGGCTGTATGTGTGTTGGAGTCATTGTAACTCCTGTTTCCACCAGAAAACAGAGTCAGTATATTTCTCTGCAATGCACCATTTCACATGAAAACTTGTGAAAATGGGTGGAATGGCCATTTAAGTGTGAGTGTGTTGATTGAAGTTATCAGGTTATTCCTTATTAGGTAGTTCTGTTTTCAGTTCACAATCAGAGTGCCATGTCAGCGGAAGTCAGTGTGTGCAATATTGCAGTTGAGACAATTGCAGAGGAAGAGGGAAAGGTGCTCCCACATCCTCCCTACTCAATGTCTTCTGTGTGTGTGTGAGAAGTTGCCGTGTGCAGTATGTTTTTCTCAGTGTGTCTTTTGATGTGAGTGTCAGAGAACAGTTTGTGATTTGTCCTGCTGGTGTGTTGACTCTGCTAGTGGTATGCTCTGTGCTGTATTTTTGAGGCCTGTGGCTCATAGTTACATGTGATAATGTCCTTCCTGTTTCAGTTGATTGCAAAATAGCTGTTGGATACCTGTTTTACTCCAGAATCCTTTCTATAGAAACAGCACTATGCATACCAGAGGTGCACAGTCCAGACCTATTGTTAACCATTACATTACTGCCATGTTATTAACTGTTATCAAGTCTTTAAATAGTAAGAAAGCATTGGTAATTTTTTGTCGGTATTGTGCAGTCCAGTCTTCAAAGTGTGAAACCTTTATGCCTTAATATAATCTGTTTGTCCTGTATTGTTAGGATGTGCTGTATAAACCATAAATGCTGTGATGTCATATAGTTGCACTGGTCTAACACTGTGTTTGGAATAACAATTTATCCTGTATGTTGCACACTCCTCTTTACAGTAGCATACAGTACAGTATTTAGTATTCAACAAAAGCTATACCCTGTACTACAAGGAACGAGTGTGACTAGCCTGAAAACAAAAGGGGCCGAGCCAATGAAACCATCTCAAAACCAGCCCCATGTTCCTTGGCCCACCAATCTCTATTAAGTAGCCATTTCTAGCCACTTTTCAGCTCTTTTGCAACATATGTGGATATATTTTGGTCAAAGATCTGCTTGCAAGTTCTCCAAACCCACCAACTGCCTTGCACTAAATTTTACTGGGATTGCATAATATAAAGCCTCCTGCAGTGCATTTGAAACTTGTTTAATATTCATCCAGAACAGTTGCAACCATCGTAACGTAGGCTGCTATGTGATGTCACATTATGCCATTTTAACAGATCGATTTTAATCGACACATCACGATCAAGACAGTTAAACATATGTAACACACTGAGATGGCTAAGAAGGAGGTGGCAAGTCATTTTAGCTTTTAGCAAGTTTTTTGTTATAAGAAATGCAAATTTAACAAACAGCTGCATTAAGTACTGCTAAAAACATTTACATTAAATGTTGACACATTTCACCATCAAACTCATAAAAATGTTGGCCTTGAATTTGTCTGTGTGGTAAACCTGTGTGGTTTCCAGAGACCTACATGTGCTAAAAGGCCAGGTCATTTCATTGTATTACATTTGTTGTATGTAATATGAGCTAGTTTGAATAATAAGCAGTGTGACTCCACACAAACCTGAAAAGCCAATGCTTTGTGGATTGGCCAACTTTAAGTTACTGTTTTAGCAACAATATTTATACAGCAAGACCAGCACAGTGTACTGACGGCAGTTCAGAAGGACAGTTACCTTTCATTTCTTTTATGTGTGCATTCCAGGATATTAAATTGTCACCCCAGGCAGTATATTGAGATTTGGCTGCATTTTGGAGTATTTGGCCAGAGCAGTATGTCATTCCGTGTCATTGGGGTACTGGAGAAATTCCTAGTGGTCACAAACTGCATACTACTTCCTTTTTTTTGGGAACAATCAGTGTAGGTTATTTTATACAACATATTTTAATAATTTTGGTTCTGTGCAAGTACTTTTTTTTTTTTTGTTTGTTTGTGTGTTTGTTTGTCAGGGTACAAATAATGTAATTGTACCCTCAAAGGTACAGCAGTGGTTGTAGGGTCCAGTTATAAGTATGTCTGTTTAACCTAATGTTTAAAAACAGAACATTAAAATAAAAGCCTGGAGATGAGACGGGGTGTGTGGAATAGAGATTTATTATAAAAAAAACACCAAGGTATTCTTAAATATAATTCAGTATTTAAACTCTATAACAAGTAGTATTTAATGGCAAATAAAACATTGTAATTTATGAGTGGACAATATGGCAGAAAATTACTTTGTGATAGTTTGACCATTTCTTAATACACAGTGTGTTTCACAATTTTGTTTTGCTGAACTTTGAGTTGTAGTGCCAAATTTAAACAATACTACCGAAAAGTTATTTTCAAATGTTTCGTTCATTGCACTGCACTAAATCCAATTAAACAGGGCTAATTATGCTGTCTTTGTCATTAAATATGCAGTTGATCAGTGTTTAAGTACTAATTATGTATGTGATGTGCTCAGAAAATGCCACAGAATTATTTGAGTGATGCCATAAAAGAACCTCTTTGGGTTCCCTGAATTACATTGATGCACAAATCCTAAAGACTGTCCCTAAAGACTGGTTCTCTAAAGAACCTTCCTTTGAAAGGTTATTTAAAGTCCCAGAAGAGGTTCTTCTATTGCACTCCACCAACTCTGTTTGGCACTGTTATTTTGTTAAGTAGCAATTAATCTGTAAAAAGTGGCTCGTCAGATCTACTTAAAAAATGACTTCATTACTAGTTTTATTCAACCTGAATAAATACTTTAAATGAATGATTCAAAGTAATTTTTTGAGTTGAATAAAACTAGTTCAATTGCTTGTTACCACATGAAGTAATGTTTACGTACATCTGATGAGCTGCTTTTTACAGCGTAGACTAGCATGATTTAGAATGTTAATGTACGCTAAGCGTGATTGTGTAAATCCTCGGCTTTGTCTCCTCTGTGTTCAGCGAGGTGAGTATGTGCCAGGCTCGTGCCACCGTCATGATGTATGATGACGCCGGGAAGCGCTGGGTGCCCGCCGGCTCTGGAGCTCAGGCCGTCAGCAGAGTGCACATCTACCAAAACCCCAACAACAACAGCTTCAGAGTGGTGGGCCGCAAACTGCAAGCCGACCAGCAGGTACATCACAATGCTCACAAACAGACTTCAAGACGTACGCTGTCCATCAAAGATCTGACACCTTTTTTTTTTTAAATGTTTCAACGCAAGTGACCATGTTTCCTTTGTTGGTTTGCAATAATGTGCTAATAACAGGTTTATTTTTAGGACAACAAGACAAGCATAGTAAATCATTGCTGTCATAGCTCAGTAAATTATTGTAGATCTTTAAAATAGTACCTTTTATAGGAGGAGGGAAAAGGTCTGTGTTATTCCAAGTAATTTTGAACAAGACCAGCTGGTGTTTTCCTAAAAAAAAAACTCACAGAAATTAGGAAAAGGTAGTTGAGACATAGGACATGATGGCAACAGCATATTTTTTTACATTAACTTCATAGGAACAGTCAAGTACACCTAAAAAAACGGTTTGTGTGAAGTGTTTTTTTTTTTTTTTTTGGTGAACGTTAATAATTCCATGAGATTGATGATAAACTGACATGCTAATTTTAAATTTTTTCCGTGTCAGGGTAAGAACACTCCTCCTTAGTTTCAGTTACAATATCTGAGAAGTCTAACCCCATTGTTCTAAAGTTGTAGTATAGGTGGATATGAGTGTATTTCACTGGCCATCGTGCTCCCTGTTATCACAGTTAGCCTATTGTTTGACAGTAAAAACTGTGTTTTGTGTGATGGGATGGATGCAGTGTGTTATGCTTAACAGGCCGTTAAAGAAAACAACAAATTATTAATCTTGCATAAACTCTTTTTTTTTTTTTAACACAAGTGTTTGAACTTAGCTCCCCTGAAGTCATGGTGTCACTTCCTCTTCATCTTTCCATTTAAAGCAACAGTATGTTGCCTTTATAGCTAGGGGTGAAAAGCAAAACTCAAGGACACAGATAAACTGTTATTATTTCTTAAAATTAGTGTTTGTATATTAAAGTAATATGCAGTGTTTAAATAGAAAGAGATATACAGTAGAGGATGGTCATTTTTTTTGTTGAGGGAGAACTCAAAATGCCTAAATTCATAATAAAATCATAAACATCCCTTTTTCACTTATATATATTTTTTTAAATATTTAAGCTTGAAAAACAAGTATTTGCAGATTTGTGTTGTAGATGCTGTTGATCAAAATGACACTCTTTTCATGCAACAACTCGCATACTTTTTAAAAATTGTTATTATGATTATTATTGTTATGATCGTTTGTGTTTCGTCCCCTTCCCTGTGTGGATGAATCTGATGATTGTGAGCACATTGGAAGAGTATTCACAGAGAACTCAGTCAAAACTTGGTGACAGATGTGTCTTCTGAAGATAAGTGAATCCTCTACTGTTGGCAAATGTTCTTGAGTATAATGTTGATTTGATGTGGTCTGAAAAACTGTAAATACCGGCCCGACACCTCCTGACTTTTTTAATGACTATTCCAGTCATCACAGGGTGACTTACAGCTGTGCACATACGCCACAGTCCTAACTTATGCTACTTTTTCCAAGTTTAACAGAAAGAATGCACAGAGTTAGGATATTGCAAAATAACAAATGAAATGCTCATTCACTAAGACTGTTATTTATTTATTTTATGCATTGTAATCTGTCATTAAGCATGTTTTGTGGGTGATGGGCTGAGGTGGCCTGTAGTTTATCAGAAGATAAGCTTTTAACTTTTGTATAGAGTAATTCAGTAAAAGACACTACTAGAGTGATAATAGATTGATGGGCCTGCTGTACCGTGACTTCTGCTTCAGAATAATATCAGTGCACTTTATGCAAAACAATCAACTTCCAGGCAAAATTGATCCACAAGCCTCTTTTAATAAGGACGAGTTTGAAGTTGTCTTTCGTCCGTCTGGCATTTGCATGACTGCAGGGCTTCTCAGAAAGGGCAGACGGTTTCACTGCCTTTTTCAGTGGTCAGTCTTGGTATGTAGGCATGTACGGAAAGCTAGCCATTTTAGAGAAGAGTGTTAAGTGTGCAGGGCTGTTAGTACCAGCTGCGCTCGACAGTGTGTGCTCTGGGGGAAAAAGAAAGGTGTATGAGCGTGGGAAATTGAGGAGTTGGATGGTGTCTTAGTGGTTTAGTCTGATCATTGTCAGTCTCACAGCTCACTGTCTGCAGCTGACTTCCTGCGTGTGTATGTGAGTGCGACATGACTCTTGACACGCTCTGCTGCCCACTGCTGACTGCCACCAACAACAGATTCTTCAAAGTGAGCATTTTCCGACCACATTTACAGCTCTAATCACAGACAATATGAACATCTCAGTCTGTAGATCCTACCAGTACCACAAGAAGAGAACTGGACTCTGCTGCACAATATGGACAAAATGCTAGCCTTGCTCACATAATGTGATTGTGATATGCCTCCCAAGATATTAAAAACACATTGCTTAAGCCATATTGTGACATGGCTAAAGATAAGCACCCACAGAAACATTGATCTGGAGCTGTGATTGGTCAAGATGCACAGAGTAAGAAGTGTTGCAATTGTTTACAGGCCTCATTTGATTATTGGGGCCTTTTGTTGTATTAATAGTAAACAAAGCCAACATAGAGGTCCTTATTTACAAATAATATATTGTGCAGATCAAATTTGCAATTAACTTCAGACAGAATGAAACTTAGACTACAGCCCCATCACAGGTGAAAGTATAGCAATCGAAAGCTGCTGCATTTGGAACTTCTCTAGTTTCAATTCTCACCCTGCTGAGCCTGTGATGCCTGCTGTTTTATTTTATGCCACGATTAAAGAAACAATGCATACCGATAAGAGCTTTATATTTAAATACTTAGTCACCCCCTGAACTACTAACACAGCAAAATCAGTGGCTTGCTGCTTTACAGCTTGAATTCCGGTTTACGCAGTGGTATTTAACTACTGAGAGGGTGGAGCAGAGATACCAGTCACACTTCGGTCCATGTCTCAGGCTGTTATTTTCGTTGAGCCCTTCATTTAGATACTGAAACTGTTTGCCAAAGACACACAGAAAGGTCTCATTTCTTAACAGCATTCGGGACTGTCCAAAAGTCATTCTTTTCATTTCTGGTCAGAATACTGTTGGTGTTCTCAGAGCAATGGACTGACCAAGCAAGTCCAGACCTCAACATCACTGAATTTGTTTGGGATTCTGTGGATTGTGAGAATCAGAAAATGCAACCGATGTCTAAGGCTGAACTTTGGAGGTGTGGAAAAATGGCCCTGCAGATTTCTTTGAAAAACTGAAAGCAAGTCTCCTGAAAAGAATGTAAGGTGTAAGGCAAAGGGTGGACACATTAAACACTGAAAAAATCGATATGTAGTTGTTGAGGATGCTGTGGATTTTTGTATTAAAGATATGTTTACTGCTTTTCCTCACTCATTGAAGAACGAAGAACTATTACTTAATGGCCATTTTGTCTTGATATTAATGACAAATAAATGAGCGAGTGGTCTCTGACTTTCCTCAGAAATGATCCTCTGTCAGAGGCCCTGAGGTCTATTTCTCTCCTGATCATTCATTATGCATCACATCCATAATAACCATTTTCCAACAGATCCCTCACAACCCCAGAGTTGTATTATTTATAATTCTACAATCTCAAAAGATCAAAATGATTTATTTCAAATAACATATCAGTGCATGGATTTTTAATAAAAATATTGCATGGCAAGGAATCTACATACCTTTATTTGATGCATAAATATGACGGTTATTGTGCTCTAAAAAGATTTAGAGGTTAATGTCTTAGATGCTACTGGGCAAAGTGACATGCTTTCGGAGAATTAACTTGTTTGAGACACCAGATGTCATGTAAACAAACTATGTTGTCATGTTTTATTCAAAAATTCAAATGAATTTTTATATGGGGGCTTGATAGTTTTTTTTTGGTGTTGTTGACAACAATAGGGTCCATAAGAATATGAGATCCTAGACATGCCACAGTCTTTGCTTTCTTATTTGAAGGGAAAAATAGGATGTCGCTTACTTCCCTGATGTTATGTAACATGCCAGCTGGAGTCCAGCACATTAATAGCTGAATAACGGATAACAATAAAACTGATATTTAAAGGAATTATATGATATATTACATCCATTACATCACAATATGCTTTTATTAGTTCTTAAACCATTCCAAATGCATTAGAGAGTGTAATTAGTCTTGTTTTGATTTTTATTCATGTTTGACATCCAATTGCTGTTTTTAACTTATCAAACCTCAGAAAAAAACTACATTTTTGAGAATGTCGTGAAGTATATCACCCATCCCTAATTAAGCCGTAGAGTTTTAGTATGGAGCTCTAAATGGTAAAGCTTGGTGACACACATGGTACAGACACACAGTAGGGCAGAGACTTACTTACTGTAGTGGATTTTTATTAATTAAGGAAATTGGAAGTAGGAAGACATTAACTCCACTGAATGCTTTGTCCTTTTCTAGGTTGTCATTAATTGCCCACTCATGAGGGGTATAAAATACAATCAAGCCACTCCAAACTTCCACCAGTGGCGCGATGCAAGGCAGGTCTGGGGCCTAAATTTCAGCAGTAAGGATGAAGCTATGCAGTTTGCCAACACCATGATGTATGCACTGGATGTTCTCAGTGGTGAGAAAAACAACACAACATAAATCAACAAAAACAACAACTACATAAATCATAGCCTTGTTTTTTATTCTCCTGACAGTTTTATTAGTTTGGAACAGTTATATGTAATTCATATGGTACTGATTGTTTTTGAGTGGTGGTTTGTATGTCAGAGACTTGATGGGTTATCATTTCTTTTATAGGTGCAGCCCCCCCTCGACCTGCGCAGAATGGTCCAAGCTTTGAAGAGCAGCAGAGGTATCCTTGCATTCAGTGACACGACTCCTAAACAGAATATGTTCAACGTGTACAACCATTACATTGTCATATTTCAGTGTTACAGGACCATTTTCAAATCTCTAAGCAAGTACATTTTCAAAATTCATTATTTATAAGCAAATCTTTAAAAAATAAAAAAATCCAGTAGAAGTATTTAGACCCACCTTTTGCTGCAATAACAGCTTTAAGGCGCCCTATCATACAGGCCAGTTGCATGCCAAGCTCTTGATATCGTTGACTGGTGCACCCTCATGAGTCCCCTTCTTGCTTTAATGCTGATGTTTGAGAATGGCCTTATCTATGCAGTGCCTAGTTGGTATATTGCCGCTTCCATTTCCTCACAATACATCAAACAGCACTCACAGGGATATCCACACTTAGATATTGTTTGGCAGTCTCTTCCTTTCTCGTAAATGCCTTTAACTTTACCCCGAATGCTCTTAGGCTTCACTTTCTCAGTTTTTCTTCAGAACCAATCTCTGATCAGTGGTATGAATACTAATGCAGTCTTTTATCCAGAAAAGGTGACCTATTTTAATGATTCACAAGTAGAGGCCAGTTGTAAGCCAGTTGTGTCATCATTAGAGCAATGTCTGTCAACTTGGAGCTTCCACAGTACAGGGGTAGAATACTTCTGCAGTTTTTTTCAGTTAGTGAATTTTGAAATATTTTCTTACATCTTGTATCACTTTATTTAATTTTGAGAGTTTGTCTTTAAAAATAAAATATGACAACACAAAATATCAAATTGTCATTTGTAGTCCAGATGAACTTGATGACTTTTAAGGGAGTTGAATACTTTTGCAAGACAATGTATGTAAATGAGCTCCACTCTGATTGGCTTCCCTGTGTTGCACCTCATTCAAAAAGCAGTCCAGGCTAAAATATGCTAGGCTCAAAAATATCACTTGTTGTGACTTGAGCTTGAATGAGTTACTTGGATGATGTGAGTGCATTTGTGGGTATTTTTAAATAGGGTATTTTTGTTCTAATAGTATATAAATATTATCGTTTTCAAAAAAAGCAAGATAAAAGCAAGTTTTTGTTTGGTATGAGCCCTTTAAGAACTGAACTCAGACTTACACTTTAATCTACAAAGCTTTTCTGTTTCCTCGACAGGCTGCAGGAGCAGCAGGAGAGAGAGAGACAGGAGCGAGAGAGGCAAGAGCAAGAGCGGCTGGAGAGACAGAGACAGGCTGCTGCTCCTCCAGCAGCACCTCCTGCTCCTCCTCCGTGTCCAGCCTCAGCTCCCCCTCCTCCTGGAGTTCCTCCTCCACCTGGCCCACCACCTCCTCCTGGACCTCCCCCAGCTCCCCCACCACCGCCCTCTGGTGGTGCTCCACCTGCCCCACCACCACCACCCTCAGGAGGAGGAGGAGGTGGTGGTGGTGGTGGTGGAGATGGAGGACTGGCTTCAGCTCTTGCTGGGGCTAAACTCCGCAAAGTGTCTAAGGTAAAGGAGAATGGACCACATTCCTGTTTATTGCAGTTGCGTCCCCTGAGTAGTGTGTCTACAGAGAATCACTGGTGGTATATATTCTGTATACAGCTGTGTGCAAAAGTTTGGAGAACCCTTTACAAATAACGTATTTTATTGATTTTTGAAGTGAAAAGAAGTAAACACAGCCTCTGCAGCAAACCATTGAAAAAATGTTTTTCTGTAAATTCTAGTGCAGAAAAGCTTTTATTATTTACAGAGTTTCAAAACAATGAACTCATTGGGTCTTAACTAACTCAGGACTGGTTCAACAAGGCAAAGTCATTAGGACCGATTAGAGTGTAATAAATCATCTGACTCTTCAAAAATTGTGCTAACACTCAACAAGCATAGGCCAAACTAAGCAGCTGGACGAGGATCTGAAAATGAAGCTAATTGATGCCTACAGAGCAAGAGAAGGCTATAAAATGATATCACTTCCCGTTCGTAATTTCCACTGTACAAAATGACAGTAAATGGCAGAATTGTGGAAAACCAAGAAAACGCTCAAATAGAACTGTTGATATGCTGGAAAGAAAGGCAAAGCAAAACCCCCAGCAGAGTTCAGCTGACATTGAAATGGTGGTGCACCTTTTTTACAAACATAATCTGCATAGAATAGTCATAAGAAGGAAACCTTACGTGCTCCCTCATCAAAAACTTGAATGTCTGCAAAGCAACATCTAGATAAGCCAGATGCATTTTGGAAGCAAGTGAAAATGTAAATCTTCTGCCACAGTCATCAAAGGTATGTTTGGAGAGAAAAAAAGAGCATCATTTGATGAAAAGAACACCTTGCCAGCTGTTAAGCATGGGAGTGGCACAGGAAGCACTGCACAGGAAGCACTGCACAGGTAGATGGAAGAATAGATTCCATTAAATATCAGCAAATGCAGGAAATACTTAATAAAGTATTAACTGGATTGGTCTTGAAGTTAATTGAGTATAAAATGTCTGTTTATTAACAATTACAGAAACCTGGTTTGCTGCAGATGTTTTGTTTTACTTCCTTCACTTCAGAAATCAACAGAATGTGTGATTTGGCAGGGGTACCCAAACTTTTACATACAACTGTATGTTCTGTTACTCATTCACACTAGTTCCACTGTATGTTTTAATGGGGGACGTGAGTTGTAATGTTGGCGAGCATGTTGGATTGGGAGTAATGCAAGTATGTTAAAGTGATGTTTTGGCTAAAAATCTAATTTAAATGATTTTCTCCTCACCTCAGCTGTAGTTAATTAGCTAAGACATGCTTGGTGCCTGAACCTTTCCCTTTTGTTTTGCCCTTGAGCAATGAGGCTAATTGTGTACACTAGTATTTTTTTTTTTTTTTGCATATGATGTTTAACACTGGAGTGATGTAAATAAATGTCACAGTTTGAGTTAATTAACTTTACTCTCTCATGCATGTAGGATGAGAGCGGAGGTCCTGCTCCTGCAGCAAAAGAAAGCAGCCAGAGCTCAGGAGGAGGAGGAGGAGGAGGAGGCGGCGGTGGTGGAGGAGGGCTGATGGGAGAGATGAGTGCCCTTCTCGCAAAAAGGTTATTACATATTACATCGTTTCGCTTATATCTCCTCATATGTCTGCATTAAGTTCCACCAGATTTATAGCAGATTAAATCAGTTGTAAAATGAAAATTTTAATTTTCAAAAATGAAAAGTTTCTGGGGTTTTTGTGCTTTTCTGTTACAGACGTAAAGCAACAGACAAGCCAGTGGTGAAGAAAGAAGAAAATGTAATTTTGTTTTAAAATCTTTACACAAATACCCCTTTCAAAGCTCAATACATAGTCCAGCCAGATATTTCCATAATGCATAGTGATATAAGGAAATTAATGAGTTTCGTTTTGTTTGCAGGACGATTCAGCATCATCAGACACCAAATCAGAAGGTCAGAGTTCTGAGCAGACTGAAAAAACCATCAGCCTGCATCTTCCTTTGCAGACACATTATCAATGTTGTATTGTGCTCTTTTTTTTATTTTCTTGCCTTATAATATCTGATTTTGTCTATTCCAAAACCTAGAACCCATCAAAAAGCCATGGGAGAAGTCTGGTACCATTCCACGGTAAAGTCCACAGGCATATTTTTCCATCTCCTGGGGACTATTTCCCTGCTATTTCCCTACTCGGAGAAAATGCAATTAGTAGTTACAGTAAGAGAGTGGATTGATCCATGCCATCTTACTTAAGGGGAAATTCCAGAGTATACAACAGTTAAACAGAACTTTGTTTTCATTTTCAGGACATGATAGGCCTGCATTCAATTTGTTTGGAATATCTCACATAAGACAGAAGAGAGATAATTACAGTTTACTACATGAATTAGAATTAAAGGTCTGTTATTCCTTGCAGAAGCAATTCCGCTCCTAAGGGTGTTGAGAAGAGTCCTACTTTGGCACCTGCTTCACTGAACAGGTAGTTAGTTCTGCTTCTGCAGTTGTAGTGTGTGTGTGTGTGTGTGTGTGTGTGTGTGTGTGTGTGTGTGTGTGTGTGTGTGTGTGTGTGTGTGTGTGTGTGTGTGTGTGTGCTTATGTCTGTATGTGTGTCTGTTTGCACAATCTAGCTAAACGTTGACTCTTTCTTTCTTCATTCACTTGGTGAGCTTCAGTATCAACCACTTCCTCTAATTCTGTCTCTTGGAAATACAGCACAGGCTTAATTTGTTATTTTGAATCCAGACCCGTTTGAATTCCGATGACCAATAAGTCTTAATCCAGAGGGCAAAACAAAGGAGTTCTTTGCTCGGTTTATCTAATCACTTACTGCCTTAGATTCTTTGGTTGTGCTTTATATGCACCTGTGGTCTTGGGGCCTGTCTTACAAAGCACAGTGTAAAAAGAAATGAGGTTTTAGCTTAGAGTTAGTTACTGTTGCTATCCTCAGAGAAAACAAATCACACTTTATCTTTTTGATATCTATGTAGAGTTACTCAAATAAGCAATAACACAGGGGCAGTAGCGTTACTTTTACACAGTGTTACTTTTTACATGTGATTTTTTTTTTTGTTCCTTCTTTTAAAGGAAGCTGCTCGACTCCTCAAGCTTCATACAATTGGCCGTTAATCATACAAACATCATGCTTTTGTGTGCATGCGCACAAGGATTGATCACAGCCTGAGTTGTTTGAGAGCCAGGCCCCTGGGGCTGGGTTATCAGCAAAGATTCAAATCAAACTTACCCCAAATGTAGCCAAACAGTCCAGACATGGTGTCTAAAGGTTTCTACTTTAGTTTTAAACTGAAGATATGTGGCTAATGTATCTAACAAGAATACTTAGTCAAGCGTCTGGACAAACTGCATCCCCTTATCATCGTATACTTATGCTACTATTGATTTTTGGTGAATTATCACTTTGTGTCATTTAATTCATGGCTTGTAGCTGGCGGAAATCGGAGATGAGACAAGCACAGACTTCAGAGTTTCTGGATTGATTTCTTGTCTACGAACATCCTGCTTCAGAATGTGCCATCAGAGCCAGTTTAAAAGAGGCCACTTTCTGTTTCTCCTGCTGAATGAAACGCATGACTGCAGTGCCAGAGGGTGGCTGCAGTCAAGTTCTCAATGAATTTTTGTGGGACCTTGCCTTAATTTTTTGGAAAGTAAATGGATGTACACCATTTATAAAAAAAAAAAAACAAAACAAAACTTAACAGCATCTTTTCTTTTTTCTGACACTAACATTACTGCTGCTGAGTCCTGAAGGGTTGGTGAGCTGATGAGCTCTTCGGCTGAGTGAAGCTGTTTGTGCTTATTGACTTAATCAATGTACATGAGACACTGTTATAAAGTCCTATAACTTCAGTTAAAAAGTGCTCAAAAATATTAGAGGTGTTGAACTAGTGTGTGCTGTTCTGTGTTCTGAAATTTAGTGTATATTTCTATGTAAAATACATTTTATTTCATTTTGGACTTGCTTGGGTGCACCCTTTAGCGTCTGACAAACCCGGAAGGCGTTAGTGAGTGGCAGTTAACCTCGCTGCACGTTCTCTGATGCTATATGAAAAGAGATTAAATGACCTCCATTCACCTCCCTTCACTTCACTTCCTCAGACAAAGGCCAGGCAGCAGCACGAGTGACACAGGCTCCAAAGAGAGCATTGATATGGAGAAATTAAAACAGGTCAGCGACTACTGTTCATATTAATCATAGACAAGACATGGTGGTGCCTTATTTTCTTTACTTGGACAGATTAGTGGCTACAGATGCTCATTTTGTGTGTGTGATTGCAGGAAATCCTGGAGGAGGTCCGCAAAGAACTCCAGAAAGTGAAGGATGAAATTATTGGAGGTCAGTCGTTTCACTCGGAGGTAACCTTTTTGACTCTGATTCACAAAACCACTAGAGCAGGGCTTTAACTTGCTTTCTTGGATCTCTCCCCCACAGCCTTCATCGAGGAGCTTCAAAAGAGAGGCTCTCCCTAGTGGCACCGCTCATGCTTTGCAAAGGAAAAGGCAGAAGCATTGTCCAACCTCGGAAGAGACCTGCACAAACCAAAAATTGAGTTGAGCTTGTTACTGATGTGTCTGCCAAACCAAACAGTGTCGCACATGCTATGCGGCATTTTCTTGTTTTCTGCACCTCATCAGCGTGATGTCTGTGAATCTCCCCTTCTTTAATGTTCTTGAATGCTTTCACCCCATTTTCTGTCTCTAGTTTCCTCATAAGTTTTATTTTTTCTATGATTTACATCTAATGCCTCTGTAATGAAGCCATGTTCTCTACAACCACTTGACTGAAATGTGAGGAAAGGAGCACTTAAGGTGTTACTCTGCAGTCTTAAACCTCACCTATTATTACTCAATTGAATACTTAACATACTACTCCAGCTAGCACATTTAAAATACCACATTATTTATTATGAATCCACCTTTTATTTCACCAGTATTCTGTGTGTTTTTGTTGAAATACTTTTCCTGGTGAAAAGTTTATGCATGTGGTGGTGAACTGTAGGTTTAAATGTCTCCTAATCCAGTTTTTCCTCAGGGATCTGCGGATGCTAGTTTATGCATCGTTTGTACATTTATAGGCTACATTTCACTTTTACCTTTATCAGTGCCCATCATGGTTACTGCTCAGGCTATTGTTATTTTGTCTGTCTGCACTTTTGTGCCCTTATTTTCACTCAACTGCTTTTCAAATGCAAAATTGTCATAACAATAGGTTTAGCAAAAGTGGTTTGTAAATATTGCCATTCGGTAAAATGGTCAGTGATGCTGTGCCTGAGAGTGTTAGTTTGCCCCAGAGGTGTCAGAAAACATTTATTACTTACATGGAGCCCTAAAATACAACCACTATTTGTGCCAGTCTTGGGTCTGTTTGTTCTTTCTCACCATCCAGACTAACCTGGTATTTGTTCTTAGACAAGTTGAAAATGTTGTCTACAGTTCTGTTGCATATTACATGGTTTTTATTGCTTTATAAACAGATGCAATTGAAGTGAAATTTTACACAAAATAAAATTCATTGGGTATACGGAATTGGCCAATTGATTTCTGCGTGTTGATGACTTCTTGAATCCTGGACTTACTTTTTTCCTGAGCTCTGACTGGATGTTTGAATCTTATTATGTGATTAGCCACTCGATTGTCTAGTTAAGGTATGCACAGCTCTAGTTTTGGAGAGCCAATATCCAGGATAATTTGGTGATTTACCTGCACAAACGAAGCAGATTACATTTAGTTAGGTTTACAGACAAAGACAAAGGTCGACCAGACCTGTGCCAGACCTGGACTGGAATTGTGCACCTGTTGGTCGTCTTCTTTCCGGTTCTCTTGTTGCCCAGTTGTTCTCTGCAGTCTGTGATTGGCACCTCGAATTCTGGAACCTGATTAGGTGCTTGATTTCTATACTCTGATTGGGTACTTGCCTCCTACTCTCATGGAGTCCTGCACTGTAATTGGTTTGCTGTATTTTGCAATCTGACTGTCTGATTGGCCAGTTGTGTTCTAGAAACTGAGCAGATATTTGAATCATGGGCTCTGATTGGACAGTTGTTCAAGAATATTACTGTATTATTGACTCTTTATTCGTAATTAATTTTATGTATATGGGGAAGGGAATTTATTTGATTTAATCAAATAATGGATCAAGAGCTGTAATCTGTGAGAATCACAACAAACCACTCTTCTTCGTCTAATAGATGTTTCTGCTACTAGCTCTACAATGCCTCTGAAAGCGTAACTCATTCATGCCTTTAAATACATTTGGGTCGAAGAGGAATCGCATTTTGAGTTTGCTTTAAATGCTTGAAATTTTTGAAAGTCATATGATACTGTTTTTTTTTTTTTCTCATCCAAAATATGGCAATAAAGTGTTGAATTAATTTTATCTTATGGGATTTATGACTGGAAGATAAGTTCTTATAAAGAAGGAAAAGAGAGAATTACTCTAATGGGCAGAATATTATATAAACAATATTCAATTCAATTCAATTCAAGTTTATTTATATAGCGCTTTTTACAACAAGGTTGTCACAAAGCAGCTTTACAGAAAAACAGGTCCACGCCTCTTATGAGCATCACCACAGTGAAGCCAATTTTGTGGTGACTACAGTGGTAAGGAAAAACTCCCTTTGAGAGGAAGAAACCTTAGAAGGGACCAAGGCTCAGTCCGAGGAACCCAACCCCCGTGGGTCGACCCGCACAGAAGAAACAGAACAGAAACAAGAACAACAGTACAAAGAGAGTGCAAAAAGATGGCTGGAACGCTGGAACCACGAATGGGGCACCTCCAGACAGGCCAACGGGGCATCTCGACACATGTGAGAGAGATAGAGAGAGAGAACGGAGTGGGAGGGAAGAAAGATAGGTTAGAAGGGTTGTGTTAATCTCTGTTGAGCGGGACAGGGCCGATTCCAGAGTGCTGCAAACACGAATCGGCACCTCCAGACAGGCCAACCGAACATCTCGACGCATGCGAGAGAGACAGAGAGAGAGAACAGAGTGGGAGGGAAGAAAAAGAGGTTAGAATGGTGTTATACTATGCTGAAGAGCGGGGCACGCCTGTGAAAAAGCACAGGGACCCTGGATGGACACCTCCAGACAGCAGCTCAGGACATGAGGGGAAGAAGAGAAAGATAATGATTAGAACAGGGTTTGTGTTTGGTGTGTGAGCTGTAAGAGAAATCGTTAAAGGGAGACCAACAGTACAGACTAAGTTTGTGTGCACTGGACAATAGTAGAATAGCTGCAGGCTACAGCTAGAGAGAACCGCTATGATAAATTTATCTAAAAGCTTGTTCAAAAAGAAATGTTTTGAGTCTGGATTTAAAGACTGAGAGTGTGTCTGAGTCCCGTATATTAATAGGGAGATTATTCCAAAGTTGCGGAGCTTTATAAGAGAAAGCTTTACCTAATGCGTTGTTTTTTCTAATACGCGGGACTGATAATAAGCCGGCCTCTTGCGAGCGGAGTGTACGTGGCGGGTTATAAGGGATAAGGAGTTCCGCCAGATATTGCGGGGCCAGCCCTTTAAGAGATTTATACGTCAAAAGGAGTATTTTATAGTCTATACGGAATTTAACAGGTAACCAATGTAGGGATGAGAGGATTGGTGTAATATGATCAAATTTTCTAGCTCTGGTGAGCACCCTAGCAGCTGCATTTTGAACCAGCTGGAGCTTATTCAAAGATTTACATGAACTTCCAGCCAACAAAGCATTGCAGTAGTCCAGTCTAGAGGTTATGAATGCATGCACCAGCTTCTCAGCATCTGCATGAGAGAGTATGTTGCGGAGTTTAGCTATATTACGTAGATGGAAGAATGCGGTTTTAACTATGCTGCATATATGCACATCGAATGAAAGAACTGAGTCAAAAATGACTCCTAAGTTTCGCACCGTTTTACCTGGTATGATTAGGTGACCATCTATTTCTACTACAATATTATCGATTTTATCAAGTTTGGGACCTAGTAGGAGGACCTCAGTTTTATCTGAATTTAGTAGGAGAAAATTAAGTGTCATCCACTTTCTTATTTCTCTAATACAGTCAGTTATTTGGTTTAGACAGAGGTCCTCATTGGGTTTAGCTGATATGTGAAGTTGGGTGTCATCTGCATAACAGTGAAAGTTAATACCGTGCCTACGGATTATTTTACCCAGCGGTAGCATGTAGAGTGTAAAGAGTATTGGGCCCAGAATTGACCCTTGTGGGACACCATATTTAACTCTAGACTGATAAGAGCATTTATTCTTTAAATGAACACACTGGTAGCGATCACTAAGATAGGATTTGAACCAGGTGAGGGCGGATCCTTTAATTCCTATAAGATGTTCTAATCTATTGAGCAAAATAGCGTGATCTATAGTGTCAAAGGCAGCACTGAGATCAAGGAGCACAAGAATGGCAGTGCTGCCCCTATCGAGTGCAGAAAGTAGGTCATTTGTTACTCTTAGCAAGGCGGTTTCTGTGCTGTGATTTTGTCTGAATCCTGATTGGAAAACTTCATGAATGCTATTAGAATATTATATAAACAATACAGTATAATATATGAAAATAAATGACAAAGAAAACCTGAAAGAAACATCACACCACGCAATGTTCTCTCCCAGTCACTGGCACTAAAACTGATGTAGGTGGATTAGCTTTAGCTAATAATGCTCATAATGTTTACTAGTTCATTCATTACCACTTCATGTGGAAGGCTGTCAAAGGGTCCTTTCACAGGTTTCACTGTTCACTGCAGCACTGATCCTCCATCACACAGACATATGTAGGTAGAGAAAGACCACCATCATCCAGACAGGGGGAGAGGAATCCCTGGAAAAACATGCAGAGAACAAGCAGCACAGAACCAGACTGTACCTGCAAGAACAATCCACACCAGTTCATTTACATCGTAAAAAAGGACATTCAACCTCGTCAGTCTTCATCTCACCTTCTGGGACACAGCAAAGACAGAACGAAGACATTTTCATTTCAGTCCACCAACATGTAGATAAAAGAGAAGCATACAGGATGATTTTATTCTCTGATAAACACACATTCCTTATGTTTGCATAAAACAATGTTTAATAAAGTGTTTTCAAAACTTTTATTGCCGTCGTCTCAAGTTTTAAAGTACTGCACAGTCTGTCCCACCAAGGTAGAAGATTTCAGCTCCAACATGTGAAGAGAAGTGAGAGAGAAAAAACAAGAAACCTAATCATAAAAGCATTTACCACCATTTACTCAAATGGAAAAGAAGCACAAACTCTACTAAGACACTGTTTACCTCACCTTATGTCCCAGTGCAGCCGTTAACCAGTGAAGACACTTTTATCCATTCAGTCAACATGGAAAAAAGAGGAAGACACTGCATTCATTTCCATACAGAGAGAACTGTGTACAGATATTCAAACCATACATAATCATTTCACACAATTTGTTTACTTAACTTTTTACGCCATGGAATTCCTCAGAATGAAGATCTGGGAATAGAGGGAGGGAAAAAATTCATGTCAGTGTCATCAAGATATACAACCACTTAGAAAAACATCAAGAATGGAAAAGAATAATCAGAATATCACAATATTTGAGCCATAATACAATTCTACTATGATTTTAAAGAGTTGTGTAATGTGCTGAATTGAGATAAGACATATATTGATAGAGTTTCATTCAACAGGTTGCAGTTTAAAATAGTAAACAGCGTTTTTATCTGATTTCACAGAACCTTCAGGTGGACTAAGGACAATAGACTTAAACCAGGATCAAAATATACATAATAAAATGTCAATACTCTGTTCAATATTGCTATTTTTCACCTAAATGATCAGTGATTTTTATCTCCCATCTCTCTTAATTACATTTATACACTCTCAGAATAAAGGTACTGACACTGTCACTGGGACAGTACCCCTCTTGTCACTGTGGTGGTACCCTCAGGGGTACATCCCAGTACCTTTAGTCAGGGAATATAACTGTACAAGAATCCATTGAAGTTATATTTTCTGAACTGTACTGTCTCCACACACGCCGGCTCGTCTCCAGGCTTTTTGTTTTATTGTTATGATTTATAACGTTTGGTTATGAAAAGGTACAAATATCTACTTTTCCACTAGGAAAAACTCACGTAAGGTAAACCATCGGACCTTAAAAACACTGTTGTACCTTTGAGGGTACACGTACATTGTTTGTACCTTGATGAATGAATCATGTACCTGCATAGTACGTTCATTTCTAACACTGTACTTACATTAGGTATAAACAATGAGACGATCTTCATTTCATCTTATGTCCCAGTTATGACACTTTCATCCACTCATCCAACATACAGAGAAAAAGAGATAGACACTGCATTAATTCCTATACAGTGTGAACTGATTAGGATTATTCACATAATATATAATTATTACAGATCATCTGATGACTTACTTTTTTCCTCAGAGTGTAGAATCAGGTAAAGAAAGAGGGAAAAGGTGGTATTAGTAACGCTGATTTATACTTTAATTAGTCTAATGTATATTATCTTTATATAAATGACAAATAAAACTAAAAACCAACAACATGTGACACCACGCAATGTTCTCTCCCAGTCACTGGCACTAAAACTGATGTAGGTGGATTAGCTTTAGCTAATAATGCTCATAATGTTTACTAGTTCATTCATTACCACTTCATGTGGAAGGCTGTCAAAGGGTCCTTTCACAGGTTTCACTGTTCACTGCAGCACTGATCCTCCATCACACAGACATATGTAGGTAGAGAAAGACCACCATCATCCAGACAGGGGGAGAGGAATCCCTGGAAAAACATGCAGAGAACAAGCAGCACAGAACCAGACTGTACCTGCAAGAACAATCCACACCAGTTCATTTACATCGTAAAAAAGGACATTCAACCTCGTCAGTCTTCATCTCACCTTCTGGGACACAGCAAAGACAGAACGAAGACATTTTCATTTCAGTCCACCAACATGTAGATAAAAGAGAAGCATACAGGATGATTTTATTCTCTGATAAACACACATTCCTTATGTTTGCATAAAACAACGTTTAATAAAGTGTTTTCATTACTTTTATTGCCGTCGTCTCAAGTTTTAAAGTACTGCACAGTCTGTCCCACCAAGGTAGAAGATTTCAGCACCAACATGTGAAGAGAAGTGAGAGAGAAAAAACAAGAAACCTAATCATAAAAGCATTTACCACCATTTACTCAAATGGAAAAGAAGCACAAACTCTACTAAGACACTGTTTACCTCACCTTATGTCCCAGTGCAGCCGTTAACCAGTGAAGACACTTTATCCATTCAGTCAACATGGAAAAAAGAGGAAGACACTGCATTCATTTCCATACAGAGAGAACTGTGTACAGATATTCAAACCATACATAATCATTTCACACAATTTGTTTACTTAACTTTTTACGCCATGGAATTCCTCAGAATGAAGATCTGGGAATAGAGGGAGGGAAAAAATTCATGTCAGTGTCATCAAGATATACAACCACTTAGAAAAACATCAAGAATGGAAAAGAATAATCAGAATATCACAATATTTGAGCCATAATACAATTCTACTATGATTTTAAAGAGTTGTGTAATGTGCTGAATTGAGATAAGACATATATTGATAGAGTTTCATTCAACAGGTTGCAGTTTAAAATAGTAAACAGCGTTTTTATCTGATTTCACAGAACCTTCAGGTGGACTAAGAACAATGGACTTAAACCAGGATCAAAATATACATAATAAAATGTCAATACTCTGTTCAATATTGCTATTTTTCACCTAAATGATCAGTGATGTTTATCTCCCATCTCTCTTAATTACATTTATACACTCTCAGAATAAAGGTATGGCACTGTCACTGGGACAGTACCCCTCTTGTCACTGTGGTGGTACCCTCAGGGGTACATCCCAGTACCTTTAGTCAGGGAATATAACTGTACAAGAATCCATTGAAGTTATATTTTCTGAACTGTACTGTCTCCACACACGCCGGCTCGTCTCCAGGCTTTTTGTTTTATTGTTATGATTTAAAACTTTTGGTTATGAAAAGGTACAAATATCTACTTTTCCACTAGGAAAAACTCACGTAAGGTAAACCATCGGACCTTAAAAACACTGTTGTACCTTTGAGGGTACACGTACATTGTTTGTACCTTGATGAATGAATCATGTACCTGCATAGTACGTTCATTTCTAACACTGTACTTACATTAGGTATAAACAATGAGACGATCTTCATTTCATCTTATGTCCCAGTTACGACACTTTCATCCACTCATCCAACATACAGAGAAAAAGAGATAGACACTGCATTAATTCCTATACAGTGTGAACTGATTAGGATTATTCACATAATATATAATTATTACAGATCATCTGATGACTTACTTTTTTCCTCAGAGTGTAGAATCAGGTAAAGAAAGAGGGAAAAGGTGGTATTAGTAACGCTGATTTATACTTTAATTAGTCTAATGTATATTATCTTTATATAAATGACAAATAAAACTAAAAACCAACAACATGTGACACCACGCAATGTTCTCTCCCAGTCACTGGCACTAAAACTGATGTAGGTGGATTAGCTTTAGCTAATAATGCTCATAATGTTTACTAGTTCATTCATTACCACTTCATGTGGAAGGCTGTCAAAGGGTACGTTTCACAGGTTTCACTGTTCACTGCAGCACTGATCCTCCATCACACAGACATATGTAGGTAGAGAAAGACCACCATCATCCAGACAGGGGGAGAGGAATCCCTGGAAAAACATGCAGAGAACAAGCAGCACAGAACCAGACTGTACCTGCAAGAACAATCCACACCAGTTCATTTACATCGTAAAAAAGGACATTCAACCTCGTCAGTCTTCATCTCACCTTCTGGGACACAGCAAAGACAGAACGAAGACATTTTCATTTCAGTCCACCAACATGTAGATAAAAGAGAAGCATACAGGATGATTTTATTCTCTGATAAACACACATTCCTTATGTTTGCATAAAACAACGTTTAATAAAGTGTTTTCATTACTTTTATTGCCGTCGTCTCAAGTTTTAAAGTACTGCACAGTCTGTCCCACCAAGGTAGAAGATTTCAGCTCCAACATGTGAAGAGAAGTGAGAGAGAAAAAACAAGAAACCTAATCATAAAAGCATTTACCACCATTTACTCAAATGGAAAAGAAGCACAAACTCTACTAAGACACTGTTTACCTCACCTTATGTCCCAGTGCAGCCGTTAACCAGTGAAGACACTTTAATCCATTCAGTCAACATGGAAAAAAGAGGAAGACACTGCATTCATTTCCATACAGAGAGAACTGTGTACAGATATTCAAACCATACATAATCATTTCACACAATTTGTTTACTTAACTTTTTACGCCATGGAATTCCTCAGAATGAAGATCTGGGAATAGAGGGAGGGAAAAAATTCATGTCAGTGTCATCAAGATATACAACCACTTAGAAAAACATCAAGAATGGAAAAGAATAATCAGAATATCACAATATTTGAGCCATAATACAATTCTACTATGATTTTAAAGAGTTGTGTAATGTGCTGAATTGAGATAAGACATATATTGATAGAGTTTCATTCAACAGGTTGCAGTTTAAAATAGTAAACAGCGTTTTTATCTGATTTCACAGCACCTTCAGGTGGACTAAGGACAATAGACTTAAACCAGGATCAAAATATACATAATAAAATGTCAATACTCTGTTCAATATTGCTATTTTTCACCTAAATGATCAGTGATGTTTATCTCCCATCTCTCTTAATTACATTTATACACTCTCAGAATAAAGGTATGGCACTGTCACTGGGACAGTACCCCTCTTGTCACTGTGGTGGTACCCTCAGGGGTACATCCCAGTACCTTTAGTCAGGGAATATAACTGTACAAGAATCCATTGAAGTTATATTTTCTGAACTGTACTGTCTCCACACACGCCGGCTCGTCTCCAGGCTTTTTGTTTTATTGTTATGATTTAAAACTTTTGGTTATGAAAAGGTACAAATATCTACTTTTCCACTAGGAAAAACTCACGTAAGGTAAACCATCGGACCTTAAAAACACTGTTGTACCTTTGAGGGTACACGTACATTGTTTGTACCTTGATGAATGAATCATGTACCTGCATAGTACGTTTATTTCTAACACTGTACTTACATTAGGTATAAACAATGAGACGATCTTCATTTCATCTTATGTCCCAGTTACGACACTTTCATCCACTCATCCAACATACAGAGAAAAAGAGATAGACACTGCATTAATTCCTATACAGTGTGAACTGATTAGGATTATTCACATAATATATAATTATTACAGATCATCTGATGACTTACTTTTTTCCTCAGAGTGTAGAATCAGGTAAAGAAAGAGGGAAAAGGTGGTATTAGTAACGCTGATTTATACTTTAATTAGTCTAATGTATATTATCTTTATATAAATGACAAATAAAACTAAAAACCAACAACATGTGACACCACGCAATGTTCTCTCCCAGTCACTGGCACTAAAACTGATGTAGGTGGATTAGCTTTAGCTAATAATGCTCATAATGTTTACTAGTTCATTCATTACCACTTCATGTGGAAGGCTGTCAAAGGGTCCTTTCACAGGTTTCACTGTTCACTGCAGCACTGATCCTCCATCACACAGACATATGTAGGTAGAGAAAGACCACCATCATCCAGACAGGGGGAGAGGAATCCCTGGAAAAACATGCAGAGAACAAGCAGCACAGAACCAGACTGTACCTGCAAGAACAATCCACACCAGTTCATTTACATCGTAAAAAAGGACATTCAACCTCGTCAGTCTTCATCTCACCTTCTGGGACACAGCAAAGACAGAACGAAGACATTTTCATTTCAGTCCACCAACATGTAGATAAAAGAGAAGCATACAGGATGATTTTATTCTCTGATAAACACACATTCCTTATGTTTGCATAAAACAATGTTTAATAAAGTGTTTTCATTACTTTTATTGCCGTCGTCTCAAGTTTTAAAGTACTGCACAGTCTGTCCCACCAAGGTAGAAGATTTCAGCTCCAACATGTGAAGAGAAGTGAGAGAGAAAAAACAAGTAACCTAATCATAAAAGCATTTACCACCATTTACTCAAATGGAAAAGAAGCACAAACTCTACTAAGACACTGTTTACCTCACCTTATGTCCCAGTGCAGCCGTTAACCAGTGAAGACACTTTTATCCATTCAGTCAACATGGAAAAAAGAGGAAGACACTGCATTCATTTCCATACAGAGAGAACTGTGTACAGATATTCAAACCATACATAATCATTTTACACAATTTGTTTACTTAACTTTTTACGCCATGGAATTCCTCAGAATGAAGATCTGGGAATAGAGGGAGGGAAAAAATTCATGTCAGTGTCATCAAGATATACAACCACTTAGAAAAACATCAAGAATGGAAAAGAATAATCAGAATATCACAATATTTGAGCCATAATACAATTCTACTATGATTTTAAAGAGTTGTGTAATGTGCTGTATTGAGATAAGACATATATTGATAGAGTTTCATTCAACAGGTTGCAGTTTAAAATAGTAAACAGCGTTTTTATCTGATTTCACAGAACCTTCAGGTGGACTAAGAACAATGGACTTAAACCAGGATCAAAATATACATAATAAAATGTCAATACTCTGTTCAATATTGCTATTTTTCACCTAAATGATCAGTGATGTTTATCTCCCATCTCTCTTAATTACATTTATACACTCTCAGAATAAAGGTATGGCACTGTCACTGGGACAGTACCCCTCTTGTCACTGTGGTGGTACCCTCAGGGGTACATCCCAGTACCTTTAGTCAGGGAATATAACTGTACAAGAATCCATTGAAGTTATATTTTCTGAACTGTACTGTCTCCACACACGCCGGCTCGTCTCCAGGCTTTTTGTTTTATTGTTATGATTTATAACTTTTGGTTATGAAAAGGTACAAATATCTACTTTTCCACTAGGAAAAACTCACGTAAGGTAAACCATCGGACCTTAAAAACACTGTTGTACCTTTGAGGGTACACGTACATTGTTTGTACCTTGATGAATGAATCATGTACCTGCATAGTACGTTCATTTCTAACACTGTACTTACATTAGGTATAAACAATGAGACGATCTTCATTTCATCTTATGTCCCAGTTACGACACTTTCATCCACTCATCCAACATACAGAGAAAAAGAGATAGACACTGCATTAATTCCTATACAGTGTGAACTGATTAGGATTATTCACATAATATATAATTATTACAGATCATCTGATGACTTACTTTTTTCCTCAGAGTGTAGAATCAGGTAAAGAAAGAGGGAAAAGGTGGTATTAGTAACGCTGATTTATACTTTAATTAGTCTAATGTATATTATCTTTATATAAATGACAAATAAAACTAAAAACCAACAACATGTGACACCACGCAATGTTCTCTCCCAGTCACTGGCACTAAAACTGATGTAGGTGGATTAGCTTTAGCTAATAATGCTCATAATGTTTACTAGTTCATTCATTACCACTTCATGTGGAAGGCTGTCAAAGGGTCCTTTCACAGGTTTCACTGTTCACTGCAGCACTGATCCTCCATCACACAGACATATGTAGGTAGAGAAAGACCACCATCATCCAGACAGGGGGAGAGGAATCCCTGGAAAAACATGCAGAGAACAAGCAGCACAGAACCAGACTGTACCTGCAAGAACAATCCACACCAGTTCATTTACATCGTAAAAAAGGACATTCAACCTCGTCAGTCTTCATCTCACCTTCTGGGACACAGCAAAGACAGAACGAAGACATTTTCATTTCAGTCCACCAACATGTAGATAAAAGAGAAGCATACAGGATGATTTTATTCTCTGATAAACACACATTCCTTATGTTTGCATAAAACAACGTTTAATAAAGTGTTTTCATTACTTTTATTGCCGTCGTCTCAAGTTTTAAAGTACTGCACAGTCTGTCCCACCAAGGTAGAAGATTTCAGCTCCAACATGTGAAGAGAAGTGAGAGAGAAAAAACAAGAAACCTAATCATAAAAGCATTTACCACCATTTACTCAAATGGAAAAGAAGCACAAACTCTACTAAGACACTGTTTACCTCACCTTATGTCCCAGTGCAGCCGTTAACCAGTGAAGACACTTTTATCCATTCAGTCAACATGGAAAAAAGAGGAAGACACTGCATTCATTTCCATAAAGAGAGAACTGTGTACAGATATTCAAACCATACATAATCATTTCACACAATTTGTTTACTTAACTTTTTACGCCATGGAATTCCTCAGAATGAAGATCTGGGAATAGAGGGAGGGAAAAAATTCATGTCAGTGTCATCAAGATATACAACCACTTAGAAAAACATCAAGAATGGAAAAGAATAATCAGAATATCACAATATTTGAGCCATAATACAATTCTACTATGATTTTAAAGAGTTGTGTAATGTGCTGTATTGAGATAAGACACATATTGATAGAGTTTCATTCAACAGGTTGCAGTTTAAAATAGTAAACAGCGTTTTTATCTGATTTCACAGAACCTTCAGGTGGACTAAGAACAATGGACTTAAACCAGGATCAAAATATACATAATAAAATGTCAATACTCTGTTCAATATTGCTATTTTCACCTAAATGATCAGTGATTTTTATCTCCCATCTCTCTTAATTACATTTATACACTCTCAGAATAAAGGTATGGCACTGTCACTGGGACAGTACCCCTCTTGTCACTGTGGTGGTACCCTCAGGGGTACATCCCAGTACCTTTAGTCAGGGAATATAACTACAAGAATCCATTGAAGTTATATTTTCTGAACTGTACTGTCTCCACACACGCCGGCTCGTCTCCAGGCTTTTTGTTTTATTGTTATGATTTATAACGTTTGGTTATGAAAAGGTACAAATATCTACTTTTCCACTAGGAAAAACTCACGTAAGGTAAACCATCGGACCTTAAAAACACTGTTGTACCTTTGAGGGTACACGTACATTGTTTGTACCTTGATGAATGAATCATGTACCTGCATAGTACGTTCATTTCTAACACTGTACTTACATTAGGTATAAACAATGAGACGATCTTCATTTCATCTTATGTCCCAGTTATGACACTTTCATCCACTCATCCAACATACAGAGAAAAAGAGATAGACACTGCATTAATTCCTATACAGTGTGAACTGATTAGGATTATTCACATAATATATAATTATTACAGATCATCTGATGACTTACTTTTTTCCTCAGAGTGTAGAATCAGGTAAAGAAAGAGGGAAAAGGTGGTATTAGTAACGCTGATTTATACTTTAATTAGTCTAATGTATATTATCTTTATATAAATGACAAATAAAACTAAAAACCAACAACATGTGACACCACGCAATGTTCTCTCCCAGTCACTGGCACTAAAACTGATGTAGGTGGATTAGCTTTAGCTAATAATGCTCATAATGTTTACTAGTTCATTCATTACCACTTCATGTGGAAGGCTGTCAAAGGGTCCTTTCACAGGTTTCACTGTTCACTGCAGCACTGATCCTCCATCACACAGACATATGTAGGTAGAGAAAGACCACCATCATCCAGACAGGGGGAGAGGAATCCCTGAAAAAACATGCAGAGAACAAGCAGCACAGAACCAGACTGTACCTGCAAGAACAATCCACACCAGTTCATTTACATCGTAAAAAAGGACATTCAACCTCGTCAGTCTTCATCTCACCTTCTGGGACACAGCAAAGACAGAACGAAGACATTTTCATTTCAGTCCACCAACATGTAGATAAAAGAGAAGCATACAGGATGATTTTATTCTCTGATAAACACACATTCCTTATGTTTGCATAAAACAATGTTTAATGAAGTGTTTTCATTACTTTTATTGCCGTCGTCTCAAGTTTTAAAGTACTGCACAGTCTGTCCCACCAAGGTAGAAGATTTCAGCTCCAACATGTGAAGAGAAGTGAGAGAGAAAAAACAAGAAACCTAATCATAAAAGCATTTACCACCATTTACTCAAATGGAAAAGAAGCACAAACTCTACTAAGACACTGTTTACCTCACCTTATGTCCCAGTGCAGCCGTTAACCAGTGAAGACACTTTAATCCATTCAGTCAACATGGAAAAAAGAGGAAGACACTGCTTTCATTTCCATACAGAGAGAACTGTGTACAGATATTCAAACCATACATAATCATTTTACACAATTTGTTTACTTAACTTTTTACGCCATGGAATTCCTCAGAATGAAGATCTGGGAATAGAGGGAGGGAAAAAATTCATGTCAGTGTCATCAAGATATACAACCACTTAGAAAAACATCAAGAATGGAAAAGAATAATCAGAATATCACAATATTTGAGCCATAATACAATTCTACTATGATTTTAAAGAGTTGTGTAATGTGCTGTATTGAGATAAGACATATATTGATAGAGTTTCATTCAACAGGTTGCAGTTTAAAATAGTAAACAGCGTTTTTATCTGATTTCACAGCACCTTCAGGTGGACTAAGAACAATGGACTTAAACCAGGATCAAAATATACATAATAAAATGTCAATACTCTGTTCAATATTGCTATTTTCACCTAAATGATCAGTGATGTTTATCTCCCATCTCTCTTAATTACATGTATACACTCTCAGAATAAAGGTATGGCACTGTCACTGGGACAGTACCCCTCTTGTCACTGTGGTGGTACCCTCAGGGGTACATCCCAGTACCTTTAGTCAGGGAATATAACTGTACCAGAATCCATTGAAGTTATATTTTCTGAACTGTACTGTCTCCACACACGCCGGCTCGTCTCCAGGCTTTTTGTTTTATTGTTATGATTTATAACGTTTGGTTATGAAAAGGTACAAATATCTACTTTTCCACTAGGAAAAACTCACGTAAGGTAAAACATCGGACCTTAAAAACACTGTTGTACCTTTGAGGGTACACGTACATTGTTTGTACCTTGATGAATGAATCATGTACCTGCATAGTACGTTCATTTCTAACACTGTACTTACATTAGGTATAAACAATGAGACGATCTTCATTTCATCTTATGTCCCAGTTACGACACTTTCATCCACTCATCCAACATACAGAGAAAAAGAGATAGACACTGCATTAATTCCTATACAGTGTGAACTGATTAGGATTATTCACATAATATATAATTATTACAGATCATCTGATGACTTACTTTTTTCCTCAGAGTGTAGAATCAGGTAAAGAAAGAGGGAAAAGGTGGTATTAGTAACGCTGATTTATACTTTAATTAGTCTAATGTATATTATCTTTATATAAATGACAAATAAAACTAAAAACCAACAACATGTGACACCACGCAATGTTCTCTCCCAGTCACTGGCACTAAAACTGATGCAGGTGGATTAGCTTTAGCTAATAATGCTCATAATGTTTACTAGTTCATTCATTACCACTTCATGTGGAAGGCTGTCAAAGGGTCCTTTCACAGGTTTCACTGTTCACTGCAGCACTGATCCTCCATCACACAGACATATGTAGGTAGAGAAAGACCACCATCATCCAGACAGGGGCAGAGGAATCCCTGGAAAAACATGCAGAGAACAAGCAGCACAGAACCAGACTGTACCTGCAAGAACAATCCACACCAGTTCATTTACATCGTAAAAAAGGACATTCAACCTCGTCAGTCTTCATCTCACCTTCTGGGACACAGCAAAGACAGAACGAAGACATTTTCATTTCAGTCCACCAACATGTAGATAAAAGAGAAGCATACAGGATGATTTTATTCTCTGATAAACACACATTCCTTATGTTTGCATAAAACAACGTTTAATAAAGTGTTTTCATTACTTTTATTGCCGTCGTCTCAAGTTTTAAAGTACTGCACAGTCTGTCCCACCAAGGTAGAAGATTTCAGCTCCAACATGTGAAGAGAAGTGAGAGAGAAAAAACAAGAAACCTAATCATAAAAGCATTTACCACCATTTACTCAAATGGAAAAGAAGCACAAACTCTACTAAGACACTGTTTACCTCACCTTATGTCCCAGTGCAGCCGTTAACCAGTGAAGACACTTTTATCCATTCAGTCAACATGGAAAAAAGAGGAAGACACTGCATTCATTTCCATAAAGAGAGAACTGTGTACAGATATTCAAACCACACATAATCATTTCACACAATTTGTTTACTTAACTTTTTACGCCATGGAATTCCTCAGAATGAAGATCTGGGAATAGAGGGAGGGAAAAAATTCATGTCAGTGTCATCAAGATATACAACCACTTAGAAAGACATCAAGAATGGAAAAGAATAATCAGAATATCACAATATTTGAGCCATAATACAATTCTACTATGATTTTAAAGAGTTGTGTAATGTGCTGTATTGAGATAAGACATATATTGATAGAGTTTCATTCAACAGGTTGCAGTTTAAAATAGTAAATAGCGTTTTTATGTGATTTCACAGAACCTTCAGGTGGACTAAGGACAATAGACTTAAACCAGGATCAAAATATACATAATAAAATGTCAATACTCTGTTCAATATTGCTATTTTCACCTAAATGATCAGTGATTTTTATCTCCCATCTCTCTTAATTACATGTATACACTCTCAGAATAAAGGTATGGCACTGTCACTGGGACAGTACCCCTCTTGTCACTGTGGTGGTACCCTCAGGGGTACATCCCAGTACCTTTAGTCAGGGAATATAACTACAAGAATCCATTGAAGTTATATTTTCTGAACTGTACTGTCTCCACACACGCCGGCTCGTCTCCAGGCTTTTTGTTTTATTGTTCTGATTTAAAACTTTGGGTTATGAAAAGGTACAAATATCTACTTTTCCACTAGGAAAAACTCACATGAGGTAAAACATCGGACCTTCAAAACACTGTTGTACCTTTGAGAGTACACGTACATTGTTTGTACCTTGATGAATGAATCATGTACCTGCATAGTACGTTTATTTCTAACACTGTACTTACATTAGGTATAAACAATGAGACGATCTTCATTTCATCTTATGTCCCAGTTACCACACTTTCATCCACTCATCCAACATACAGAGAAAAAGAGATAGACACTGCATTAATTCCTATACAGTGTGAACTGATTAGGATTATTCACATAATATATAATTATTACAGATCATCTGATGACTTACTTTTTTCCTCAGTGTAGAATCAGGTAAAGAAAGAGGGAAAAGGTGGTATTAGTAACGCTGATTTATACTTTAATTAGTCTAATGTATATTATCTTTATATAAATGACAAATAAAACTAAAAACCAACAACATGTGACACCACGCAATGTTCTCTCCCAGTCACTGGCACTAAAACTGATGTAGGTGGATTAGCTTTAGCTAATAATGCTCATAATGTTTACTAGTTCATTCATTACCACTTCATGTGGAAGGCTGTCAAAGGGTCCTTTCACAGGTTTCACTGTTCACTGCAGCACTGATCCTCCATCACACAGACATATGTAGGTAGAGAAAGACCACCATCATCCAGACAGGGGGAGAGGAATCCCTGGAAAAACATGCAGAGAACAAGCAGCACAGAACCAGACTGTACCTGCAAGAACAATCCACACCAGTTCATTTACATCGTAAAAAAGGACATTCAACCTCGTCAGTCTTCATCTCACCTTCTGGGACACAGCAAAGACAGAACGAAGACATTTTCATTTCAGTCCACCAACATGTAGATAAAAGAGAAGCATACAGGATGATTTTATTCTCTGATAAACACACATTCCTTATGTTTGCATAAAACAATGTTTAATGAAGTGTTTTCATTACTTTTATTGCCGTCATCTCAAGTTTTAAAGTACTGGACAGTCTGTCCCACCAAGGTAGAAGATTTCAGCTCCAACATGTGAAGAGAAGTGAGAGAGAAAAAACAAGAAACCTAATCATAAAAGCATTTACCACCATTTACTCAAATGGAAAAGAAGCACAAACTCTACTAAGACACTGTTTACCTCACCTTATGTCCCAGTGCAGCCGTTAACCAGTGAAGACACTTTAATCCATTCAGTCAACATGGAAAAAAGAGGAAGACACTGCTTTCATTTCCATACAGAGAGAACTGTGTACAGATATTCAAACCATACATAATCATTTTACACAATTTGTTTACTTAACTTTTTACGCCATGGAATTCCTCAGAATGAAGATCTGGGAATAGAGGGAGGGAAAAAATTCATGTCAGTGTCATCAAGATATACAACCACTTAGAAAAACATCAAGAATGGAAAAGAATAATCAGAATATCACAATATTTGAGCCATAATACAATTCTACTATGATTTTAAAGAGTTGTGTAATGTGCTGTATTGAGATAAGACATATATTGATAGAGTTTCATTCAACAGTTTGCAGTTTAAAATAGTAAACAGCGTTTTTATCTGATTTCACAGCACCTTCAGGTGGACTAAGAACAATGGACTTAAACCAGGATCAAAATATACATAATAAAATGTCAATACTCTGTTCAATATTGCTATTTTCACCTAAATGATCAGTGATGTTTATCTCCCATCTCTCTCAATTACATGTATACACTCTCAGAATAAAGGTATGGCACTGTCACTGGGACAGTACCCCTCTTGTCACTGTGGTGGTACCCTCAGGGGTACATCCCAGTACCTTTAGTCAGGGAATATAACTGTACCAGAATCCATTGAAGTTATATTTTCTGAACTGTACTGTCTCCACACACGCCGGCTCGTCTCCAGGCTTTTTGTTTTATTGTTATGATTTATAACGTTTGGTTATGAAAAGGTACAAATATCTACTTTTCCACTAGGAAAAACTCACGTAAGGTAAAACATCGGACCTTAAAAACACTGTTGTACCTTTGAGGGTACACGTACATTGTTTGTACCTTGATGAATGAATCATGTACCTGCATAGTACGTTCATTTCTAACACTGTACTTACATTAGGTATAAACAATGAGACGATCTTCATTTCATCTTATGTCCCAGTTACGACACTTTCATCCACTCATCCAACATACAGAGAAAAAGAGATAGACACTGCATTAATTCCTATACAGTGTGAACTGATTAGGATTATTCACATAATATATAATTATTACAGATCATCTGATGACTTACTTTTTTCCTCAGAGTGTAGAATCAGGTAAAGAAAGAGGGAAAAGGTGGTATTAGTAACGCTGATTTATACTTTAATTAGTCTAATGTATATTATCTTTATATAAATGACAAATAAAACTAAAAACCAACAACATGTGACACCACGCAATGTTCTCTCCCAGTCACTGGCACTAAAACTGATGTAGGTGGATTAGCTTTAGCTAATAATGCTCATAATGTTTACTAGTTCATTCATTACCACTTCATGTGGAAGGCTGTCAAAGGGTCCTTTCACAGGTTTCACTGTTCACTGCAGCACTGATCCTCCATCACACAGACATATGTAGGTAGAGAAAGACCACCATCATCCAGACAGGGGGAGAGGAATCCCTGGAAAAACATGCAGAGAACAAGCAGCACAGAACCAGACTGTACCTGCAAGAACAATCCACACCAGTTCATTTACATCGTAAAAAAGGACATTCAACCTCGTCAGTCTTCATCTCACCTTCTGGGACACAGAAAAGACAGAATGAAGACATTTTCATTTCAGTCCACCAACATGTAGATAAAAGAGAAGCATACAGGATGATTTTATTCTCTGATAAACACACATTCCTTATGTTTGCATAAAACAACGTTTAATAAAGTGTTTTCATTACTTTTATTGCCGTCGTCTCAAGTTTTAAAGTACTGCACAGTCTGTCCCACCAAGGTAGAAGATTTCAGCTCCAACATGTGAAGAGAAGTGAGAGAGAAAAAACAAGAAACCTAATCATAAAAGCATTTACCACCATTTACTCAAATGGAAAAGAAGCACAAACTCTACTAAGACACTGTTTACCTCACCTTATGTCCCAGTGCAGCCGTTAACCAGTGAAGACACTTTAATCCATTCAGTCAACATGGAAAAAAGAGGAAGACACTGCATTCATTTCCATACAGAGAGAACTGTGTACAGATATTCAAACCATACATAATCATTTCACACAATTTGTTTACTTAACTTTTTACGCCATGGAATTCCTCAGAATGAAGATCTGGGAATAGAGGGAGGGAAAAAATTCATGTCAGTGTCATCAAGATATACAACCACTTAGAAAGACATCAAGAATGGAAAAGAATAATCAGAATATCAGAATATTTGAGCCATAATACAATTCTACTATGATTTTAAAGAGTTGTGTAATGTGCTGAATTGAGATAAGACATATATTGATAGAGTTTCATTCAACAGGTTGCAGTTTAAAATAGTAAACAGCGTTTTTATCTGATTTCACAGAACCTTCAGGTGGACTAAGAACAATGGACTTAAACCAGGATCAAAATATACATAATAAAATGTCAATACTCTGTTCAACATTGCTATTTTTCACCTAAATGATCAGTGATTTTTTTTTTTTTTTTTTAATTTCTTTATTGAGCAACAACAATACAAAAAAAAGGATGGGGTGGACCCCAAACATAAAAATTTCTCACTTGTTTTACAATATTCAGAAGGAAAAAAAAAAAAACACACCCAACCACCCGCCCCTCCCACACACAAATCCCAACAACCCCATGTTAAGCACGGTGCATAAATAAAAGTAAAATTAAATCACAAACAAGAGGACAAGAAGAGAAAGGGAAAGGGAAAAGAGGACAATAAATGAAAAAACAAAAATACTAAAAAAATTATTAGATAAAAAATCTAAAGGGGACAAAAAAAAAAAAAAATTACTAAATAAATAGACAAACAACTCAGACCTGTGTCTCTTCTGGTTCAATGTCTACAGTGTCTATGATGGACAGCAAGGGGTCCCAAGTCCTGTTGAATTTACTCAATGCACCATTAAGGGAAAATCTAAGCCTCTCCAACTTCAGATTGAACAGAACTTCCTTGACCCAATGACTATAAGAGGGGGGTGCAGTATGTTTCCAGTTAAGCAAAATTAAACGCCTTGCCAGTAAAGAACAAAAAGCCATGCAGTGTTGGGCTTTGCTTGAAAAGGATTTAGTTTGAATAATACCAAAAAGAGCTGGGAGGGGGTGGGGATCCTCCCCAACATCATAGGCCTTGTGGAGGGTACCAAATATTTCAGACCAAAAATGTTTCAACTTAGGGCATGACCAAAACATGTGCATGAGGTCAGCAGGAGACTGGTTACATCTATTACAGGTATCTGCGACATTGGGGTAGAATTTTGACAGTCTATGATTTGTATAGTAGATCCTATGTATTAATTTGCATTGAATTAGACCATGTCGTGCACAGATAGAAGAGTTGTGTACTAATTGTAGAATATTAGCCCACTGGTCCTCCTCAAGGGTCATACCTAAATCTTGTTCCCATAAGTTTTTTGTTTGTTGGGGAAAGACAGCGGTAGTGGAGTCTAATGCCCTAAAAATGTGAGAAATATTTCTTCTCTGATTGGGGTCCATCAAGAAAAGTTTATCTACTAAGGTCCGTACAGGAAGATTTGGAAAGTCAGGGTAATTTTTCTGAACAAAGTCCCTAATTTGAAAAAACCTAAGGAGTTGGGAGGGAGGAAGCTTAAATTTGGTTGATAATCCAGTAAAAGACATAAAAGTGCCGCTATCATAAAGATCATGAATTGAGACAACGCCCCTCTCAAACCACAATTTAAAAGCAGAGTCCATAATAGATGGTTTGAAGTTATGGTTGTTTAATATTGGTGCATAAATTGAACTGTCTCTCAGGCCAAAATGTCTTCTGAATTGCAACCAAATTTTGAGGGACTGTCTGACTACTGAGTTTTTGCTTGCATTCACTGTTGGCAAAGTAAGGGGAGAACAAAGCCACGCCCTCAATGAGGATTGAGATGAAGACATTTCAATTTTTACCCAAGCAGGCTGGTTGGTCATGGGCGTGTCGGTCCAATATAGCAATTTATGAATATTGGCTGCCCAATAATTGGGGAGAGCAAGACCCCCTACTCTTTTAGGCAATTGTAATATTTTACTCCGTATACGGACAGGTTTATTAGCCCAGAGAAACTTAGACACTAATTTGTTCAGTTTATTAAAAAACTTTTTTGAAATGAGTACAGGAATATGTTGAAAGAGGTAGAGAAACTTTGGCAATATGGCCATTTTAACAAGGTTTACCCTGCCAGCCAATGACAAAGGTAAAGTGGACCATCTAGCAAAGTCATCCTCAACCTTAACAAGCAAGGGGACAAAGTTTTTATTGAAAGTGTCTGCCAGAGTCTTGGTTATGATTATACCTAAATATTTAAAACTATTGTCCGCCCTTTTAAAAGGTGCAATGCTGTCCGGGAGAACCCCAACCAACTCATTTAATGCAAATATTTCACTTTTCCCCAAATTGAGTTTGTAGCCAGACAGTTGGCCAAACTCTTTTAAGATGTCTAAGGTGACTGGGAGTGATGTGGATGGGTTGGATACATAAAGGAGCAAGTCATCGGCATATAAAGATAATTTGTGTTCAGTGTTGTAGCGAAGAATACCTTGAAATCTCGGTTCAGATCTCAACCAGATCGCTAACGGTTCAATGGCTATGGCAAACAATAAAGGGGATAGTGGACAACCTTGTCTTGTGCCACGATGAAGTTGAAAAGGAGGTGAGAATGTATTGTTTGTTTGTACAGAGGCAACTGGGGATGAATACAGCAATTTGACCCATGAAATAAAGCCAGAGCCCAACCCAAATCTATCCATTACCTCAAACAGGAAGTCCCATTCTACCCTGTCAAAAGCTTTTTCGGCGTCCAGCGACACCACGACCTCTGGGACGCTGGAGCTGGGAGTGTTGAGTATGTCGAGAAGCCTTCTAGTGTTGTGAGATGAATGTCTACCCAACATAAAGCCTGTTTGGTCTAACGAAATAATTTTTGGTAGAATCTGTTGGAGACGAAGGGATAATAGTTTAGCAAGAATCTTGTAATCAACATTTAAGAGCGATATGGGTCTGAAGCTACTACAAAGTAGTGGATCCTTATCCTTTTTTAACAGAAGAGAAATAGTAGCATTATTTAAAGTTGGGGGTAGTCGGCCAACAGACAATGCTTCATTATATACATCACTTAAGATCTTAGAAAGAAGTGGGGAAAATTCCTTATAAAATTCTACTGTGAAACCATGTGGACCCGGTGACTTACCACTTTGTAAAGCTCTAATAGCACTTACAACCTCAGATGGAGATGTTGGGCTAGCTAACTTTTCTACCCACTCCTGTTCTATTGTGGGGAAAACAATATTATTGAGTATATTGGGTGTGTTTAACTGAGGGTGGTCAGATGCATATAGGTCAGAACAGAATTTTGCAAATGTTTCATTTATACTTTTTGGGTCAGTAAGGGTGATACCTGATGGTGATTTTATGGTTGGGGTTAGTCTAGAGGCAGCGGCTGCTCTGGACTGCTGGGCAAGGAGTTTGCCAGCTTTATCTCCTGACTCAAAGAATTTTTGTTGGGACTTAAGCAGTTGCAGTTCTGCTTCATTGGTGGTTAAAAGAGCTAGTTCAGAATGAAGTTGTAACCGTCTTTTGTAGAGTGCAGGATCTGGATTAGTAGAATAATTATCATCAACTTCAGTGATCATTTGTGTTAACTCTGTCTGTCTTTTCACATTTGTTTTCTTAAGATAAGCTGTATAAGAAATTACATAGCCTCTCAGATATGCTTTGTAGGTTTCCCATAAAGTGCCCCTTGACATGTCTGGAGTGTCATTTATTGTAAAAAATACCTGAGAGGTGGTCGTTGCATGCTCAACAAAGAGGTCATTAGCTAGTAAACTTGAACTAAATCTCCATCGTTTCAGAGGAGGTCTATAAGTTGGAAAACGTATGTCTAGAGAAGTAGGGGCGTGATCTGAAATAATGATACTGTGGTAGTCACATGAACATATATTAGAGAGTAATCTGTTGTCTAAGAGAAAGAAGTCTATTCTAGAATAGGAATGATGGACAGGTGAAAAAAAAGAAAATGATTTTTTGTCTGGAAATTTAAACCTCCATGGATCTGAAAAACCCAGCTGTGTTGCGGTGGATGAAAGTAGTTTGGCCGACTTTGTAAGAGAATGTGGTCTGGTTGAAGATCTGTCTAAGTTAGGATGCTGAACAAAATTGAAATCCCCCCCTATAATTACATGGTAAGTGTCAATATTGGGCATGGATGTGAAAAACTTGGATATAAACTTATCATCATCCCAATTTGGTGCATAAACACTGGCTAAGATGACAGGGGTGTTACACAGCTGCCCTGACACTATAACAAACCTACCAGATGAGTCAGCTACAAGTTTTTCTAACTCAAAGGGAATGTGGCGTTGAATTAGAATTGCGGCCCCCCTAGCCCTATCCTTGAACTTGGAATGATATAGTTGGTTGAACTGGCCCCTTTTAATACGCAAAACTTCCTCTGTACGCAGGTGTGTCTCCTGCAAAAACACCACCTCACCTCTCAACCCCTGAATATGAGACATGATCTTATTTATTTTTAATGCTTGGTTTGCCCCTTTGACGTTCCATGATATGAAACGAATATTACTCACTGACTTTTTACTATCCATGCAAACAGTGAGTTCTGTGTGAAGTATGCATAATATACCATGATATTAATATGCATGGAAAATGAGCACATGCAAGAGCACAGTGTCTGAGAGATGGAAAAGAAAAAGAAAGGAAGGGGGGAAGAAAAGATAAAATAATTAAAATAAAAACCCTGTCCCCACCCGTCTCCAGTACAACCCACTCCCAGTAACCCCTTATACCCACAATCCCTGCACGAACGTGCCATCTTCACTTAGCAAAATTCTCCCGGGGCTCTAATCCACTCTCTTCTCCCACCACACAATAATTAGAATGTTTTGTTATAAACAAGTAAATACAACCATTCTACACGGCATGACACTTAAAGGAGTGAGTATAGACTAAACAGTAACAATAGCCTAACTAAAAAAAAAAACAGAACAGAATGAGTTCAACTTTCCACGCCGTTTCAGGCACGTTTGGCCTACAAATTATAGGGCTTCAGTAAGCAATTAAACACCGCTAACACTAAGGGTAACGATACAATGGTGACTAAGGTTCATAGTCTTTTTCATAGGCAGTGAACAGGCAGTCCAGGCTTATGCTCATACACCACTCGGTGGAAAAATAAAAATGAAACAAAAGCATAGCCTACCCTAGAAGTGGTCGCAGACTCTCTGTGCCTGCATTTTTTTTTAAACTCACGTCAGCGGTACTCCGACTCTGCATTCGACTCGCCCATCTCACGAAAAAAGGAAACAGTAGCAATATATCACCTCAGCTGGGCCTTGGCTTGAATCAGTCCTCCTCCGTTCTTGAAGCAGGCTCGTACGTGGCCAGAAACTGCTCGGCTGCCCTCACTGATGTCAGGCGCCGTCTTTTGCCATTTTCCGACCTGATAAACAGTCGCGCAGGATACTGCAGTGAGGGCTTGAGGTGGAGAGTGTAGAGTTGGTGCATTACGTCTTTGTATTCTGCGCGTTGTTCTAGGAGTTCGGGGCTGTAGTCCTCGTAAATGTATATCGGCGTATCATTGTACTTCAGCTCACCTCGCCTTTGCCGGGCCGAACGGATCACTGCTTCCTTCGTTTGAAACTTGTGAAAGCAAATGATCACTGCTCTAGGCTTTCCTCCTTCGGCTGGTTTGTCTCTAAGCGCACGGTGGGCTCTCTCAAGTTCCGGAGGGGAAGGCAACACATCTTTCCCCAGTACCTCAACCAAAAGATTAGAAAAAAACACTGTTGGCCTCGTACCTTCGATCGATTCTGGCAGTCCTATGAGGCGAAGATTGTACCGCCTACTTCTCCCCTCCAGATCTAGAACCTTGGCTTTGAGCTTTGCGTTATCCGCAGCCAGAGCAATCACCTGAGCTTCTAGGCGCTGTAGATCGTTCAGCCCAGATTCCACATCGGAAATTCGCTGTTCATGATTGTTCACTTTAGGCTGGATCCCGTCTAATTTCGTTTCAATGGCACCAAGCTTGTTTTCAAATCTTGCAGACAGAGAGTCAGGATTGGTTAGCAGGTCCGCTGTGAGGTTGTTTAGCATGCTAGCCAACGTAGCGTTGTCAACAGCGGGACCAGCGGCAGAAGCATATTCTTTTTTCTTGTCCTGTTTGCTTGATTTAGAAGTCATATTGGTTGGCAGTATGTGTAAAACACAATCAAACAGGTCGTAATCACTAGTTTCAGTAGATTTGAGTGTATAGATGGTCAATTACAAGTTGTGTGGCAGGAGCCCAAAAAAACACCACTACTCCATTCCGCTAGCCAACCGGAAGTCTCTGATCAGTGATTTTTATCTCCCATCTCTCTTAATTACATTTATACACTCTCAGAATAAAGGTACGACACTGTCACTGGGGCAGTACCCCTCTTGTCACTGTGGTGGTACCCTCAGGGGTACATCCCAGTACCTTTAGTCAGGGAATATAACTGTACAAGAATCCATTGAAGTTATATTTTCTGAACTGTACTGTCTCCACACACGCCGGCTCGTCTCCAGGCTTTTTGTTTTATTGTTATGATTTAAAACTTTGGTTATGAAAAGGTACAAATATCTACTTTTCCACTAGGAAAAACTCACGTAAGGTAAAACATCGGACCTTAAAAACACTGTTGTACCTTTGAGGGTACACGTACATTGTTTGTACCTTGATGAATGAATCATGTACCTGCATAGTACGTTCATTTCTAACACTGTACTTACATTAGGTATAAACAATGAGACGATCTTCATTTCATCTTATGTCCCAGTTACGACACTTTCATCCACTCATCCAACATACAGAGAAAAAGAGATAGACACTGCATTAATTCCTATACAGTGTGAACTGATTAGGATTATTCACATAATATATAATTATTACAGATCATCTGATGACTTACTTTTTTCCTCAGAGTGTAGAATCAGGTAAAGAAAGAGGGAAAAGGTGGTATTAGTAACGCTGATTTATACTTTAATTAGTCTAATGTATATTATCTTTATATAAATGACAAATAAAACTAAAAACCAACAACATGTGACACCACGCAATGTTCTCTCCCAGTCACTGGCACTAAAACTGATGTAGGTGGATTAGCTTTAGCTAATAATGCTCATAATGTTTACTAGTTCATTCATTACCACTTCATGTGGAAGGCTGTCAAAGGGTCCTTTCACAGGTTTCACTGTTCACTGCAGCACTGATCCTCCATCACACAGACATATGTAGGTAGAGAAAGACCACCATCATCCAGACAGGGGGAGAGGAATCCCTGGAAAAACATGCAGAGAACAAGCAGCACAGAACCAGACTGTACCTGCAAGAACAATCCACACCAGTTCATTTACATCGTAAAAAAGGACATTCAACCTCGTCAGTCTTCATCTCACCTTCTGGGACACAGCAAAGACAGAACGAAGACATTTTCATTTCAGTCCACCAACATGTAGATAAAAGAGAAGCATACAGGATGATTTTATTCTCTGATAAACACACATTCCTTATTTTTGCATAAAACAACGTTTAATAAAGTGTTGTCAAAACTTTTATTGCCGTCGTCTCAAGTTTTAAAGTACTGCACAGTCTGTCCCACCAAGGTAGAAGATTTCAGCACCAACCTGTGAAGAGAAGTGAGAGAGAAAAAACAAGAAACCTAATCATAAAAGCATTTACCACCATTTACTCAAATGGAAAAGAAGCACAAACTCTACTAAGACACTGTTTACCTCACCTTATGTCCCAGTGCAGCCGTTAACCAGTGAAGACACTTTAATCCATTCAGTCAACATGGAAAAAAGAGGAAGACACTGCATTCATTTCCATACAGAGAGAACTGTGTACAGATATTCAAACCATACATAATCATTTCACACAATTTGTTTACTTAACTTTTTACGCCATGGAATTCCTCAGAATGAAGATCTGGGAATAGAGGGAGGGAAAAAATTCATGTCAGTGTCATAAAGATATACAACCACTTAGAAAAACATCAAGAATGGAAAAGAATAATCAGAATATCACAATATTTGAGCCATAATACAATTCTACTATGATTTTAAAGAGTTGTGTAATGTGCTGTATTGAGATAAGACATATATTGATAGAGTTTCATTCAACAGGTTGCAGTTTAAAATAGTAAACAGCGTTTTTATCTGATTTCACAGAACCTTCAGGTGGACTAAGAACAATGGACTTAAACCAGGATCAAAATATACATAATAAAATGTCAATACTCTGTTCAATATTGCTATTTTTAACCTAAATGATCAGTGATGTTTATCTCCCATCTCTCTTAATTACATTTATACACTCTCAGAATAAAGGTATGGCACTGTCACTGGGGCAGTACCCCTCTTGTTACTGTGGTGGTACCCTCAGGGGTACATCCCAGTACCTTTAGTCAGGGAATATAACTGTACAAGAATCCATTGAAGTTATATTTTCTGAACTGTACTGTCTCCACACACGCCGGCTCCTCTCCAGGCTTTTTGTTTTATTGTTATGATTTATAACTTTTGGTTATGAAAAGGTACAAATATCTACTTTTCCACTAGGAAAAACTCACGTAAGGTAAACCATCGGACCTTAAAAACACTGTTGTACCTTTGAGGGTACACGTACATTGTTTGTACCTTGATGAATGAATCATGTACCTGCATAGTACGTTCATTTCTAACACTGTACTTACATTAGGTATAAACAATGAGACGATCTTCATTTCATCTTATGTCCCAGTTACGACACTTTCATCCACTCATCCAACATACAGAGAAAAAGAGATAGACACTGCATTAATTCCTATACAGTGTGAACTGATTAGGATTATTCACATAATATATAATTATTACAGATCATCTGATGACTTACTTTTTTCCTCAGAGTGTAGAATCAGGTAAAGAAAGAGGGAAAAGGTGGTATTAGTAACGCTGATTTATACTTTAATTAGTCTAATGTATATTATCTTTATATAAATGACAAATAAAACTAAAAACCAACAACATGTGACACCACGCAATGTTCTCTCCCAGTCACTGGCACTAAAACTGATGCAGGTGGATTAGCTTTAGCTAATAATGCTCATAATGTTTACTAGTTCATTCATTACCACTTCATGTGGAAGGTTGTCAAAGGGACGTTTCACAGGTTTCACTGTTCACTGCAGCACTGATCCTCCATCACACAGACATATGTAGGTAGAGAAAGACCACCATCATCCAGACAGGGGGAGAGGAATCCCTGGAAAAACATGCAGAGAACAAGCAGCACAGAACCAGACTGTACCTGCAAGAACAATCCACACCAGTTCATTTACATCGTAAAAAAGGACATTCAACCTCGTCAGTCTTCATCTCACCTTCTGGGACACAGCAAAGACAGAACGAAGACATTTTCATTTCAGTCCACCAACATGTAGATAAAAGAGAAGCATACAGGATGATTTTATTCTCTGATAAACACACATTCCTTATTTTTGCATAAAACAATGTTTAATGAAGTGTTTTCATTACTTTTATTGCCGTCGTCTCAAGTTTTAAAGTACTGCACAGTCTGTCCCACCAAGGTAGAAGATTTCAGCTCCAACATGTGAAGAGAAGTGAGAGAGAAAAAACAAGAAACCTAATCATAAAAGCATTTACCACCATTTACTCAAATGGAAAAGAAGCACAAACTCTACTAAGACACTGTTTACCTCACCTTATGTCCCAGTGCAGCCGTTAACCAGTGAAGACACTTTAATCCATTCAGTCAACATGGAAAAAAGAGGAAGACACTGCATTCATTTCCATGCAGAGAGAACTGTGTACAGATATTCAAACCATACATAATCATTTCACACAATTTGTTTACTTAACTTTTTACGCCATGGAATTCCTCAGAATGAAGATCTGGGAATAGAGGGAGGGAAAAAATTCATGTCAGTGTCATCAAGATATACAACCACTTAGAAAGACATCAAGAATGGAAAAGAATAATCAGAATATCACAATATTTGAGCCATAATACAATTCTACTATGATTTTAAAGAGTTGTGTAATGTGCTGTATTGAGATAAGACACATATTGATAGAGTTTCATTCAACAGGTTGCAGTTTAAAATAGTAAACAGCGTTTTTATCTGATTTCACAGAACCTTCAGGTGGACTAAGAACAATGGACTTAAACCAGGATCAAAATATACATAATAAAATGTCAATACTCTGTTCAATATTGCTATTTTCACCTAAATGATCAGTGATTTTTATCTCCCATCTCTCTTAATTACATTTATACACTCTCAGAATAAAGGTACGACACTGTCACTGGGACAGTACCCCTCTTGTCACTGTGGTGGTACCCTCAGGGGTACATCCCAGTACCTTTAGTCAGGGAATATAACTGTACAAGAATCCATTGAAGTTATATTTTCTGAACTGTACTGTCTCCACACACGCCAGGCTCGTCTCCAGGCTGTTTGTTTTATTGTTGTGATTTAAAACTTTTGGTTATGAAAAGGTACAAATATCTACTTTTCCACTAGGAAAAACTCACGTAAGGTAAACCATCGGACCTTAAAAACACTGTTGTACCTTTGAGGGTACACGTACATTGTTTGTACCTTGATGAATGAATCATGTACCTGCATAGTACGTTCATTTCTAACACTGTACTTACATTAGGTATAAACAATGAGACGATCTTCATTTCATCTTATGTCCCAGTTACGACACTTTCATCCACTCATCCAACATACAGAGAAAAAGAGATAGACACTGCATTAATTCCTATACAGTGTGAACTGATTAGGATTATTCACATAATATATAATTATTACAGATCATCTGATGACTTACTTTTTCCTCAGAGTGTAGAATCAGGTAAAGAAAGAGGGAAAAGGTGGTATTAGTAACGCTGATTTATACTTTAATTAGTCTAATGTATATTATCTTTATATAAATGACAAATAAAACTAAAAACCAACAACATGTGACACCACGCAATGTTCTCTCCCAGTCACTGGCACTAAAACTGATGTAGGTGGATTAGCTTTAGCTAATAATGCTCATAATGTTTACTAGTTCATTCATTACCACTTCATGTGGAAGGCTGTCAAAGGGTCCTTTCACAGGTTTCACTGTTCACTGCAGCACTGATCCTCCATCACACAGACATATGTAGGTAGAGAAAGACCACCATCATCCAGACAGGGGGAGAGGAATCCCTGGAAAAACATGCAGAGAACAAGCAGCACAGAACCAGACTGTACCTGCAAGAACAATCCACACCAGTTCATTTACATCGTAAAAAAGGACATTCAACCTCGTCAGTCTTCATCTCACCTTCTGGGACACAGCAAAGACAGAACGAAGACATTTTCATTTCAGTCCACCAACATGTAGATAAAAGAGAAGCATACAGGATGATTTTATTCTCTGATAAACACACATTCCTTATTTTTGCATAAAACAATGTTTAATAAAGTGTTTTCATTACTTTTATTGCCGTCGTCTCAAGTTTTAAAGTACTGCACAGTCTGTCCCACCAAGGTAGAAGATTTCAGCTCCAACATGTGAAGAGAAGTGAGAGAGAAAAAACAAGAAACCTAATCATAAAAGCATTTACCACCATTTACTCAAATGGAAAAGAAGCACAAACTCTACTAAGACACTGTTTACCTCACCTTATGTCCCAGTGCAGCCGTTAACCAGTGAAGACACTTTTATCCATTCAGTCAACATGGAAAAAAGAGGAAGACACTGCATTCATTTCCATACAGAGAGAACTGTGTACAGATATTCAAACCATACATAATCATTTCACACAATTTGTTTACTTAACTTTTTCCTCTTAGTTATTCTTCAGAGTGTGAACTCAGATGTAGAGGGAGGGAAAAAGGAGGTATTGTGATTTAGATGTACAACAACTTTGGCTAATCATGCTAATCATGCTAATAATGCTTACCAGTCTGTATGGACGGTCGTTAAAGGCACTTCTCTAACATGCAAACAGAAATAAACACTGCATTGATGTCTTTAACTTGAGAACTGTGTATATTTTTTCTCATAATTTATTTCATTATTGTAGATATTTCGTTAACCTAGGTTAACGTTTTCCCATTTGCCATTCCTCAGAGTGTTTATTCAGCTATAGAGGGGCGTTAAAAGGTGGTATTTAGATCTACAGCAACACGGATAAAACAGATAAAACATTATATGACTTTTACAAGTTATTCTCTCTTAGTGAAAACACGAAAACAGACAGTGAAGAGCAGACAGTTTCTCAAAGGAACGCATATAACCTAAGTTAACCTAAAATCTCAGAGCTCTGAGCTTAATTTCTAGAAACTATTTACATTTAAACGATTATATTTTCCACGAAATCGTTCAGCCCGACAGACACGAAAACAGACCCCGTGAGAAAATAACGCTAATAACGCCGACACTGCTTACCAGAGCATGTGGACCGTCAGTCCAACATGCAGAGAAACAGGGAGACACCTCATTAACATGCAGGGAGAACTGCAGCTCTATCATTTTCTCATCACACACAATTATTTTAGAGTTTCTTTCCTCGCGTTTTTAATCCTGTCGCTCCTCAGAGTTTATACATTCTACTGTCTGTCACCGCTTATTACGCACACCACTGCTTGTTAGGCACACGGCGCTCATAAGGATCGCGCTTCTGTTACTTGCGTGTTTGTGTTCTCTCCCCTCTACGTCGCTGCTCTCCTGGTCGTTGGGCTGTCTCTTCTCCTCATAGGTTGGTTGAGGTGCCAATCACCATCATCTGGCCATTCAGCTTGCAGAAAACAGCCCAAGGAGGCGGAGCTTGGACTTTAAATGCAGTGCGCCAGAATTTGCCATCACAGATAGACAGAACTTTATTTTAGTGTTGCAGTGTTACAGTAGCAAGACATACAGTACTGTGCGAAGGTCTTAGGCACCCAAGACACATTTTCAAAATCTATTTATTTGTGTAGTACGTGTTTATTTGCTGAGAAAAGTGTTAATATTTGAATACTTTTTGGATTATAAATGTCAGAATATTAATTAATAATTTACATATGTATATATATATATATATATGCATATGCATATATATATATATATATATATATATATATATATATATATATATAGCTTATAGTCAATACTGATTTTCTGTATGTTTTTGTGTTTGTTTAACCATTTTCAAACCTCTCCTTGAGGAAGCCCAGTATTACAGTGTTATATGTAGGTAAAAAGCAGCTCCTTGTTTGACCAATCAGTGCTTCAGTAAATTGTGCTCATGATGTAACTGATGATATTAACAAGTCTCTGTGGTGGCTGTGAAGGTGTCACAGTACTGTATAATCGCACCTAAAATGACATGTATTAGGCAGAAGTAACATAGGAATAAAAACAGACATAAATTATACAGAAATAGAAAATATTCACATAGCATACAAGACTACTGCACTAAGTGGTATGAGGTAGCGGTGGGAGGCAGCACAATGAATATAAGCATAACATTGCGTATCAGCAGTGTTTACAGTCTAAAGTGCACAGTGAAAGTGTTATTGCAGCAGCAGGTTATGATATATTGCACATTGTGTATTAACTGGACAGGTGATATAGTGATGTGGTTCAGCTCAGTTCAGACAGCAGGAGATCAGTACAATAAGGAAAGGAAAATCAGAAAAAAAAGAAATCAGATCTCTGCAATAAAGAAACACTTCCAGTGATTCTTTGTTGTCAGTCGGCAAATGTTTGTCTGAGTGAATTGGCTTTAAACTGGTGCTTTTCTTCTGGGAGGATGGACAGATTAAACTGCACACACACCTACATTTACATCACTTGGTATGTTTATTGTCTAGACACACTAGATTAGACGACAAGTACTGCTCGTAGTATATTTTGCTAGCTTAGCATAGGGTGGAAGGTGGAGCTGTTTAACTCTTAGCTTGAAATAGATGATTTTGTTGATTTGTTTTCTGTGGCACTGTCTGCAGTCCCTCCTGGGTAGACTGCCCAGTCACCCAGTACAACTTTAACAACTTTTCTATAGTAACTTGTCCGTAGCTTAAGTTCTTTGTGTGTTTGGTTTGTTGGTCTGTATAATAAAACTGTTAAAACTTTATCTGCATTGTACTGGTCTCTGTACCTCTTTATTGCACTCATCTGTGTAGTCCGGCCTATCAGCATTAAATAATCCGCTGTTCCTCAGTGGTTGCATGGCCTCTTTAACCTCAATTGTAATACGTGCGCTTTAATTAGTCTTGAACCACAAATTGTTGAACTCATTTGTATTTTTATACAAATTTTTATTTTTGCCAAAGGAAAGATGTATTCTTCATATTTTAAAACTGTAAAACAAGGAAATAAAACATAATATTACAATGCTACAATGTTAAATAAACGTGTCATCTTTATGTCTTTTAGAAATCATGTCATTTTTTACTTGCTTAGCTTTGCACTGTAACAGATGTTTTCACCGGTGTTGTCCAAACTTTTGCCAAACAGTCAAAATAACATTTGTGACTTTAGGCACTGATGTTGGATGAGAAGGTCTGACTCACAATCACCATTCCAGTTCATCCCAAAGGCACTCAGTTGGGTTGAGGGCAAGGCTCTGTGCAGACCACTGGAGTTCCTACACGCCAAACTTATAAAAACATGTTAGGGGTCCTAGCTCAAACAGGCCCAGACCATTATCCCCCCTCCACCAAGCTTTACTGTTGGCACCCTCCTTTCCAGTAGGAAGTTTTTTTCTGGCATCCACCAAACCCTGATTCATCCATCAGACTGCCAGACAGTGAAGCAAACCTCCAGAGAACTCATTTCATTGCTTCATAGTCCAGTGGTGGCATGCTTTACACACTCCAGCCAGCGCTTGGTGTTGCACATAATGCCTTAGGCTTGTGTGCAGCTGCTTGTCTATGGAAATCCATTTCATGAAGCTCCTGTTGCATCCAGAGGCAGGGTGTAAATCTGTATTAAGTTATACAACAGAGGATGGGTGATGTTAACATGATGTTTCCCTAATAAACTTCTGACAAAAGTGGCATCTTATCCTACTGAGTATGACCAATTATGCTGCCAGTGTTTGCCTATATAAACTTATCTATTAGCGAGTAGTGTAGCTGAAACACTAGAATTCCATATCTAAGAGGGGCGTCCACATACTTTTGGTCATACAATATGCTTGGTAGTTTAGTAATTTTAGGTCAAATTACCAGTGGTGGACAGTAACTAAGTAAAGGTAATTCGTTACTGTACTTAAGTAGTTTTTCGTGTATCTGTACTTTTTTTTTTTTTTTTTTGAACAATATGTTTATTACAATTTTTCAAAAGTGTTATGTACAACTAGACAGGTAAACAACAGAAAAAATTATACATTATGCTTAAGAAAAAGGAATGACAAGAAGATTTAAAATGTGAAAACGCACACAAAAACAAAACAGACAGGGCGTACAAACTAAGGCAATGACTTATCTTCACTAGTGCAAAGCCAGCATTAACAGAAAAAAAATTTTAAAAAAGGAAAGAGGCGGTTAGCCTATCACATTGTTTCAAGGTCTCCATCAAACTCTTCGAGATGGTCCAAGAATGGCCGCCATATCTTATAAAATTCTCTGAGATTATTAGACAGATTGTACCTGATTTTCTCCATGTGCAATAGAGATGTGAGCTCAGATAGCCACATCTTGAAAAGGGGCACTGCCTCTGACTTCCAAAGCATTAAAATGAGTCTTTTTGCGACAACCATTCCGTACATTATGGTGTGTTGTACACGCTTACTTTGCGGCAACAGAACCATTGAGTACCCAAAAAGTGCCACCTGTGGGTCAGGCTTGAAAACACAATTGTACATCTCAGAGAACCATTGGAATACACTGCACCAAAAGTCATACAGTTTTGGACATGACCAGAAAAGGTGGGCTAAGGTGCCATCTGCAGACTTGCATCTCTGGCACAAAGGGGAGACAGTTGGATATATTTTATGCAGTTTAGTTTTAGAGTAGTGGAGCCTATGCATGACCTTGAACTGAATAAGGTGATGTCTAGTGTTGATGGAGCAATATTGTATTCTACTGAGACCTTCCCCCCAGACAATATCATCAATCTGGATACTCAACTCTTCTTCCCAGGCACTCTTCAAAGACTGGGTGGCACAGTCCACTTGTTCAGAAAATATTTTAACAAAATTTGAAATCAGGTGTCTTGAATCCGGTGGGCCAAGCAAAAGATTATAAATCTTACTTTCCTCAGGAAGAGTTTCAAAATTATGTATGTTTTGGCGTACATAGTTCCTAACTTGCAAGTACCTGAAGAAATGTGTTGCTGGGAGGGAGAACTTATGTTGCAGTTGAGTAAATGAGGCAAAATGCTTATTAAGGTACAAATCTTTTAAAGCAACTATGCCTTTTAGTTTCCAACTGTGAAAAGTTGCATCAGACAGTGAGGGTGGAAACGCATGATTATGACACACAGGAGCATAAACAGAGGTACCAGGTAGTTCACAACACTTCTTAATTTGCTGCCATATTCTCAAACAGTTGCGAATTATTTGGTTATTCACTTTTAAGTTGAGAAGACTAGGTGTTGAGAAAAGAAGAGCTGGGAGTGAAGTGTTTTTAACACCAGCCTTTTCAATGGCCACCCAGGCTGGAGTTTCTGCTGAGACACCAGGATTGTAACCTTCAACCCAATAAGCAAGAGGTCTAAGGTTTGCTGCCCAGTAATAGTGCTGAAAGCATGGCAGTCCAAATCCACCCTTTTCTCTTGGTTTTTGAAGATGCTTTTTGGATATCCTGTGAGCTTTAAACCCCCATATAAATGGCATGATTATTGAGTCCAACAACTTAAAGAAAGACTTGGTTAAAAAAATTGGAAGATTTTGAAACAGATAAAGAAATCTTGCCAGCGAAACCATCTTTATAGCATTTATACGGCCCACCATTGAAAGGGGAAGAGTGCGCCACCTTCCAATATCTACTTTTAGTTTTTCCACATTTTCACCGAAATTCAATTTAAAAATTAATTTTGGGTCTTTTGGAAGGGTTAGTCCAAGGTACTTCAACTTGTCTGTAACTTTAAATGGGAGTCTATGCAAAAATTCTGGTTTGGGATTTTTCCCAAGAGGCATGAACTCACTTTTTTGCCAATTGATTGTGTACCCAGAAATGTACCCAAATGACTTAATAAGATCTAACAGAATAGGAGTGGATAATTCGGGCTGTGACATGAAGATTACCACATCATCAGCATATAAAGACAGATGGTGGTCCACACCTCCTAAATGGATGGGGTTGAGAGTTTCATGCTGTCTAATACGGATTGCAAGGGGTTCAATACATATTGCGAAGAGGAGTGGGCTAAGGGGACACCCCTGACACGTCCCACGCTGCAGACGAAATGAGGTGGACCTATCTCGATTTGTAAGGATGGAAGAGGATGGTGTCGCATACAAAATTTGAATCCAAGAGATAAAACGGTGACCAAATCCAAATTCTTCCAGGACCCTAAACATGTATGGCATTTCTATTTGGTCAAATGCCTTCTCGGCATCTAGGCACAAAACCGCTACCTCCTGGTCATTCTTATAGTTATGGTACATTATATTCATTAATCTTCGCACATTAAAGAATGAAAACCTGCCTGGAATAAAACCTGTTTGGTCTTTATGAATAATGGAGGTGATATGTTTATTTAATCTATTTGCCATTAATTTTGTGAAAATTTTTAAATCAGAGTTCAATAATGAAATTGGGCGGTAAGATGAGGGTTCAGTCTCATCTCTCCCCTCCTTTAGAATAAGTGAGATGTTAGCGTCATATAAGGAGTTAGGAAATTTTTGGTTATCAAATGAATGCTTAAACATCCTAAGCAAGAGTGGAGTTAATTGTTTGTGGAATGTCTTGTACCACTCCATGCCAAATCCATCCGGCCCAGAACTTTTCCCATTGGGGAAAGATTTTATTGCCTCTAGGATTTCCTCAGCTGTGATATCAGCATTAAGCGCTTCACATGCCTCATCACTTAATTTGGGGAGGTTCAAGTCCTCCAGCCATGTAGAAGTGTCACCTGTCGCTTTGGATGTGTACAGTTGTTCATAATATTCCCTGAAGCGCTTATTTATATCCAAAGAGTTAGTAATAAGATCTCCTGATTTAGATTTTATCTTGTGTATGGCTCTGTTAGCCTGCAGTCCCCTCAACTGTCGCGCCAGAAGTTTCTGGGGTTTGTCTCCCAGTTCAAATTGTTTTTGTTTCAATTTAAATAGTTGGTTCTGTACCTGGGCAGACAATATGTCATTATATTCATATTTAAGTTTAATTATGTTCTGTAAGGTGACTGAGTTAGGAGATGATTTATAAATTGTGTCTAGTAGTGTTAAATCTTTTTCAATTTCTATCAAACGGCGTTTCTTTTCTTTTCTCATGGAGTTTTCAAAAGAAATAATGTGCCCTCTAATCACAGCCTTGAAAGCTTCCCATAAAGTTGAGTCTGTAACCTCATGGTTATCATTTGTTTCCAAAAATTCAGATATTTTAGAAGAGATAGTCTGGGAAAAATAGGGGTCAGAGAGAAGTGAAGGATGGAAGCACCAACTATACTGTCGTTTCATATGATTGAGGTCAAGTACCAATGATGTTGGGGAATGATCTGAAATTAGTATATTGTGATATTTGGTGGAGATCACATTTGATATCAGGTTTGAATCAAGCAGGAAATAGTCAATTCTAGAGTAAGATTTGTGCCGCTGTGAGAAAAAAGAATAATCCCTATCTGTAGGGTGCTGAAGTCTCCATATATCAACTAGATGAGTAGATAACATCAAATTGTTTACAGTTGCTGAAGCAGCAGAAGGTAACTGAGTTGGTTGGGAAGATCTGTCCAGATAATTATCAATCACACAGTTGAAATCACCCCCAACAATTACATTTGTGTCTGAGAGATTAGGCAGCAAATCAAAGACCTTGCTAAAGAAATTTGGGTTGTCAAAGTTGGGACCGTATATATTTAAAAGTGTAACATGGTGTGTGTAAATGTGTCCTGTCACCAAGAGAAATCTACCATTAGGGTCACAAATAGTGGAAACATGCCTAAATGGAATACTTTTACTAATTAGGATGGCCACTCCACGAGCTTTACTAGAAAATGTGGACTGAAAAATTTGATTGACCCATCTACACTTAAGCAAATTTGCTCTAGTTGGCTTTATATGAGTTTCCTGCAGAAACACAATGTCTGCAGCTAAGGACTTTAAATGAGCAAACACTTTTGCTCTTTTAATGGCATGCCCCAATCCACGAACATTCCAACTAGTAAAAGTAATCCCGGTGCCACCACCTCTTAAAGTAGAGCTATGCACGTCTAAACACAGTAAAATGTACAAGTGACGCCCTTAAACACTGAACACAACATAAAAACGAACTATGTAAAAAACACACAAGTATACACCCCCTCCCCCCGTTCCACTTTCCCAAACAAAGTGAAAACACGTTCCCTTCAAATAAACACCGAGGCTGCCGGGCCATTGCAAATAAAAGTTTAGCGTAAGTAAAGAGCCCCAAGCCCTCTCTCCAAAAAAACAATGATCTAATAGCGTCCATTAGGAGAAAAGAAAAAAAATATTGTCCCGACCTGTAATTGTAAAAGGCTACATACCAGAAAATGTATCAATTCAAAGCGTGAACTGCACATACACTCAAGCCAATGTCATTGCAAACTGCTCGGCTTCTTGCGGTGTGGAGAAAACTTGCTCTGATGTACCCACTGTGACCCTGAGCCGGGCTGGGTAGCGAAAACCGACCTTGGCGCCAGCTAGCTTCAGCCTGTCACGAACTCCTTCAAATGCCTGGCGTTGCTTGATCACCTCCGCAGGATAATCGGGGAAAATATGAATTGCCCTCCCGTTGTATGTCAAAGGAAACTGTTGATGAGATAGTCGCAGTATTTTCTCCTTGACTTGGAAATGGTGGATCTTGGCTATCATGACGCGCGGCCGTGCCTCGCTGTCCTCGTTAGATCTATTCCCCAAGCGATGCGCACGATCCACCACAACAGGCTTTGGAAAATTACTGGCGCCTAACAGTTCAGAGATAAACTTCTCCAAAAATCCACAGGGCGCACTCCCTCGATTTTCTCAGGTAGGCCTACAATTTTAATATTTTGACGTCTAGAGCGAGCTTCCAGATCGATTACTTTGGCGTGCGATGCGCGGTTTTCTTTCTGCAATTCCATGCAAGTTTGTTCAACTTTTGTGATGCGAATGTCTTGACTGGAATTAGCCTCCTCGATTGTGGCTACTCTTTGACCAAGACTCACCAAAGATGCTTGAGTGGATGCCAAGGTTGCCTCTAATGCATCAAATCTGTCAGTCATCGTTTTGTTCATGCTCTGTATTGCCAAAAGTATGCTGCTAGCGTCTGCATCAGTATCTCCGGAGTCCGCGAGGCCCTCGGCGCCCGCTAGCTCTGGTGAAGCACGGGTTGCCGACTCAACTTTATCCTGCTTTCCACGTTCTGCCTTCGATTTTCCCATCCTATTTCTCTTAATAATCGCTTAAATCAACAAAAGGGTCGGGTAAACTGACAAATTTTTGATTAAATATCCAATTATATTATGATACGGAGAGGAGCTCAGAAAAACGTGTCTACTCCATCTGGTGCTCACTAGCGCCCCGTGTATCTGTACTTAAGTATTTCTATTTTGGACGACTTTTAACTTTCACTCTACTACATTTCAAAGTCAAATATCTTACTTTTTACTCCACTACACTTTGAGAAATCTGACGTTCCTTTTGGTTTTTGTGTGTATAAAAACGTAACATGCCAAAACAGAAGAAGCGCAAAGCCAGAGCACCAATCAGGGCACAGCGGTCACTTTGTTCTGAGCTTGTTTTGACCTGTTGGTCATACCAACCCAGTGCAGCACACGGTTCAAAAATTTGGGAGCACATACGTCCCTAAATGATTGGAACTAACTTAACTTTCTGTAAATAGACCACAATATATACACACATGCAGTCATGACTGGCATGTTTCTTTTTTCTGGATTCATACAAACACTTTCATTCTATAGTAAATTAGTTTAGGTTAGTTTATGTAACAGAGGCCTACAGATCAATATAGTAAAGGAAAACCTATTTGTGATCCTGAGTTTAAAGCAAGTTTTTACTCAACTTGTAACTAATTTACAAAATAATCTTAAACTGAAACTTTGCTTGTGTGTAAAAAGTGATTTCAGAGCCACTCGGTTCTCCCTGATGGAAACTGTTTACCTTCAGTGTTTTGTGCTTATGATCATTTTAATAGACGTCAGCGTCACTAATTAATGACGTTCTATTAAAAGACTGGTTTACCAAGAGAGACGCTGGAGGATTTTCACCTGAAATGAGTTCATGAAGCGAGTCTTGTTATAAAAATGATAACAGGACCAGATCAGAGCCAGAATTACTCTTTTAGTTTTACTTTTACTTTCAATACTTAAGTCCATTTGAAGGCAAATACTTTTGTACTTTTACCCAAGTGGAGGTCTAGAGTAAGGACTTCTACTTTTACTGGAGTAATATATTACCTTGGGTAGCTCTACTTTAACTCAAGTACATGATCTGTGTACTTCGTCCACCTCTACAAATTACACGGTTTGAAAACGTCTGTACATGCTCTCTCTCTCTCTCCCTCCCTCCCTCTCTCTCTCTCTCTCTCTCTCTCTCTCTCCCTCTCTCTCTCTCTCTCTCTCTCTCTCTCTCTCTCTCCCTCTCTCTCTCTCTCTCTCTCTCTCTCTCTCTCTCCCTCCCTCCCTCTCTCTCTCTCTCTCCCTCCCTCTCTCTCTCTCTCTCTCTCTCTCTCTCCCTCCTCTCTCTCTCTCCCTCCCTCCCTCCCTCCCACCCCCTCTCTCTCTCTCTCTCTCTCTCTCTCTCTCTCTCTCTGTTTAAATGAAGGGTCACGTGATTGCTCAGCTGACTCTGCCGGCCCCAAACGAAACTGCTGAACGTCATGGTGGTGGTGGTGGTGTGGTGGAGGCGTCGCAGGAGGACGCCGCTGCCGCCGAAGAGTGCCCCCCCCCCCCCCCGCCGTGACTTTTCTGATCATTCGCTGCTTCGTGTTTGACACAGACCTGCTGTGTTTATCGCATTAGCGCGGTGGAAAAGGGCTGTGAACTGGTGGTCAAACGGCTTCCTGTTTGAGCTGCAAGTGCTGCGGTTAGTGTTACCTCAGCTCAGCTCAGCTCAGCTCAGCCAAGCCAGCTCTCGACCGAGGAGACCAAGTTTTTACCCAGAGCCTTTACTGAGAACTGTTCCAGACATCCGGGTGTTCAGCGAGAGGAACACCGACAGTTTCCAGTTTGTCGCTGTCGCTTCATTTGGACTGTCCACCATGCCGTCAGTGCGGCTGAGCGCTCTCTCCGTGTTTACTGTCATTAGCCTTGTTTGGTGTCTGGCTGCCCCGGGGACGTCGTATCCTCTTCAGGATGAGACGGACATCGCCGACCTGAGGGCTGGGAACCCCATGCACAATTTCCAGGTTCGGTTCAGCTGGCACAACATAAGCTGTCCGTTATGTAAAGCCCTCTTCACCATCGTGGACGTTGCCCTATTGGTAAGACAAGCAGCCCCCTTTACGTTCCTATGCTTTCCTGTGTTGCAATAAGTCAAAGTAGCCTACATCAATAAGAGCTTACTGAACATTATCAGAGCCTGCTGTTTGACGTAGAGCCAGTACTGTTAAAGTTCATATAATGGCATTGTCACATTTCCCTGTATTATATGAAATGTGTGCCAGTCATTGTTAACTTCTCGTACACCTTCCTGCAGTTCTGCTGTACACAGAAGTGTCTTGTAAACATGATATAACTTGTTTTTGTTGGATTGTTCTGTTGGGCTAATTTCTTCACATAATGCTACAGAACGTGAGTCTTAAATGTGCATCTGTTAACCAGATAGAATGTCCACCTTTGGTAAAGAAAGATTTTATACCTTTTTTTCCACAAAGACGGTCTGAAGAATCCAGTGAAGGACATCAAAAATGCATTAAACATGGGTATAAGGTCTTGCATAGCACCAGTAAAATGCTTAAAATAGAAGGCAAGAAATAAGAAACATACTGCTTGGCAACAGGCACACCTATTTTATGGGCATTATATCCTATCAGTTATTTATTTATGAAATATATCACTAAAATATTGTTAAAACTGAAAAACAATGTGGAAGTTACATAATGTCAGGTATTTTTTATTTCTGAAATATATGGCTAAAAATATTTTAAAAACTGAATTGACTATATGTTGCTCAGCCATAATTTGACATGTTGGTGGCACGTTTTGCAGAAATAAGAGGAGGTGCTATTCGTTTTTATCTGATTACACAGCACCTTCAGGTGGACTAAGAACAATGGACTTAAACCAGGATCAAAATATACATAATAAAATGTCAATACTCTGTTCAATATTGCTATTTTCACCTAAATGATCAGTGATTTTTATCTCCCATCTCTCTTCAATTACATTTATACACTCTCAGAATAAAGGTATGGCACTGTCACTGGGGCAGTACCCCTCTTGTCACTGTGGTGGTACCCTCAGGGGTACATCCCAGTACCTTTAGTCAGGGAATATAACTACAAGAATCCATTGAAGTTATATTTTCTGAACTGTACTGTCTCCACACACGCCGGCTCGTCTCCAGGCTTTTTGTTTTATTGTTATGATTTATAACTTTTGGTTATGAAAAGGTACAAATATCTACTTTTCCACTAGGAAAAACTCACGTAAGGTAAACCATCGGACCTTAAAAACACTGTTGTACCTTTGAGGGTACACGTACATTGTTTGTACCTTGATGAATGAATCATGTACCTGCATAGTACGTTTATTTCTAACACTGTACTTACATTAGGTATAAACAATGAGACGATCTTCATTTCATCTTATGTCCCAGTTACGACACTTTCATCCACTCATCCAACATACAGAGAAAAAGAGATAGACACTGCATTAATTCCTATACAGTGTGAACTGATTAGGATTATTCACATAATATATAATTATTACAGATCATCTGATGACTTACTTTTTTCCTCAGAGTGTAGAATCAGGTAAAGAAAGAGGGAAAAGGTGGTATTAGTAACGCTGATTTATACTTTAATTAGTCTAATGTATATTATC